>NW_009696351.1:0-26805 GCF_000703405.1 Apaloderma vittatum | reverse complement strand
ATATATACATATATATATATAAAAATTCAGCCAAATACAAAAATTGCTATGCATGCAATCAATGGCTTTTCTCTGGATGAAGCTGTCCTGCCATGTAGTCCTTCATCTATATTTTCCTGATTAAAAATAATCCCAAAGACCACAACACCACTAGCTAGGCTTGTAGATATCTCAGTAGAACAAGGGGAAGCATAGAAAAAGGCTTATATTGGATAGGTCATTTTGGAAGCCATGTCATAAAACCAGTAAATCTTTGGCGAGACTGAGGTAATTCCTATTACATGAGGTTTTATACAGGAGCAGGAAAAGTCACTGGAAAGGAAAGGTCAACATTCCTGACAGTTTGATTCCTGATTTTTTTGTCTCTGTAACTTTTACTTTGTAATTACATGTGGAAGTCTTATTGGCCCTCTAAGGCCAGAGTATCGATTGTTGGTCACCACTGGAAATAGTGTGTTGATCTTGGTGAAACACAGTCTGCATCCTTAAGAAAAATATCTGTGTTCCCACAAGTGCATGGGGTAAAAATCACAGCCTCCTTAGCCCTTCTTGGTTCCCAGCGAGCATTGAAAGTTGCTTCATTGAAAGTGCTGTCTCATTGGTGTCTCCCTGGGGTTTCTGGGGTGCAAAAGGCGAAGATGCTTTTGCAGTCCCACCATTATTCTTATGGATTTTCCCACAAAACTCTGCTAATTCTGCATTTTTGGAAAGCAAGTGAATGTGCAAAATGAACAGCATGAACTCTTGAGTTTTCACCTGCAGTTCCAGGGTCAGGCGCACAGTAAAACTCTCACATCTGACAGTGGGCAGCAGAGAAGCTTTACAGAATCGTCTTGCAATTGCAGCCCGGTGTCAGAAGGTGTTTCTCAGCTTTGTGGTGAACCTTGGTGCTAAGCTTCCTCACTGGAGCTGATTTGCAAGGTTTTCTCAATAGTGCAGGGAAGAGACAAGGTGAACTCTAGGCTATTTCCAGGAATTGGATTGCATTTTCAGAGAAGTTTCTGGTGGCTACACTTTTTAAAAAAAAAAAACAAAACCTGTAAAGGAGATTTTTGTTTTTCTTTTATTTCAGTGTTTTGGAGGAACAGTAATGCTTTGCTTTTGGGTAAATTCAAATCAATGCAAACCTCATAAGCCAATAAAATTTTATAGATTGTTATCCAATATGTAATTTGTTATACAACGTCTGTGTGGCTTCTGTTTATTGAGACATAAAGACTTTACTTTTTTTAAGGTAGATTTTATGTGAGAAGGGCATAAGAAGGAATAACCTTTCATACCTATTGTGCCATAAACTAAATTACCCTGAACCTAAATAATTTATCATGCAGTGGCAGCCTAATGAGATCAAAATAAACAGAAAGAAACTGCCTGAAATTTTCTGGAAGGGACAACTGTTATTTATATCAGCAGAGTCATTTGCTCATAGCTTCACAGGTTGGCCGCGTGGAATTTACAGTGGATAACGTCAGATGCTCTGAGCAATAACTGAAGAAAACTTATGGGGCTGTAAAGCTTGTGAAAGGGACTTTCTCACCCTGGAATCACATATCACAGGATTTGAGCATAGAAGAGATGTTATAGGATAGTTGCATACTTTATTTTCTGGTAGTAATTTTCTGCTGGATGTGAGTAATACAAGGAAGGGAAGAGAAGCCTTCATTTCTCCAGTGCACCTGAGCAGCAGCCTGAGGGGTCCTCAAATACAGATCATCAGGGCTTTAGTTGTTTGGATCAAGAGGGTTGGGAAACCTTTAAGAAAGAATGATAGCTTCCATACTTGTAAAATACACTGTAATGTATTGTGCTTCTATGAGGATTTTTTTTTCTAATATAACATTTATCTCTGCAATACATACTGGTCTGCACACAACATTATTTTTGCCAGTGTAGTTTCAAACAAAAGGAATGATACTTTTGAGTAAATTTGATTATTTTTTTTTTTAGCCAGACACACAAGCCTAAAAGAAGCTTTTACTCAGTAGGTCCTGCTTGAAGCAAGAGTGCACTGACTTACAGACACACGCACAGAGCATAAGCCTATTTACTGCAACATGTGACTGTATCATAAGCTACGAGAAGATCCAAATCTTCAGAAAGCTGATCCAAATCTTACTGAAGTCAGTGCAATATGTTTCCCTGGCTTTCGTAAGACTGAATCAGACCTTATATGCTGTTTATTAGCCACATTAATTACTGTGTGATTTAGCCTCCACATAATGTAATTGTGGTTGATGTATTCTGATGTGTACAGAAATTGGAAGTGTGTTGATGATCTTGCACACTGATGAGGGCTGATTTGCTTATTAGAGAAATAAAAGCTAAAAATAGTGGATTCAGACCTAGTACTTATGTTTCCTCTAACAGGTGATAGATTTTTCTAAGAGGAGAAGACCAAGAGCAGAATATAATCAATCTATTTGTTGCTCTTAGCCTAAAACGGGTGAAAAGTTTGATTTGTGTGACTATGGGGCAACAACATTGTTTTATATGTCAAGAAAAAAATAAATAGTCCATTATTTAGATCATCACCAGTAAATGGATGTTTTCAAGAATGAAATGCAGGTCCATCATCTGCTTAACATCTCTATTCAATCTCCTAAACTCTTGCTGAACCTATAACATATGCTGCTAGAGAAAATTCTGGACCACGAGAGAGGCTGAGTCAACGATCGGAGTGACACGCAGTGTAGCATCAGCAGAAGTTATTAGTGCCCACATGCAATTTATGAGTGCAATCAAACATGCGGATGCCAAGAAGTTGGAGAAGAGCTGCAGTATCCCAGGAAACAATCTGCATTATTAAGAACATAACTCCGGTGAAAGTATGATTAGCATACAGAACTGCAGACACTTCACTTCAAGATCGTCCTCAATGTCTCCTCTTCAAAACAGGAAGCGCATTTAAGCCCATTAGAGACTGAACTCTATTTTGAGGTTTTACAAATGCAGTTCCAAGGAAACGTGTAGAAACTTATTGATAGAGTAGCTCTGCAGGTACGTAAAACTAAAGACAATACTCAGGCTGTAGTTTTTCTGCAGTTGGTGGGATGGGTTTGATGACCCTGGAAAAGCATCAGATTGAGGCTCTTCTGGCTCTTTAAGTACACAGTTCTATACATTCATTCATAGCTTTGAATGGCAAAGACACAACCAGCAAGCAGGCGGTTACTGGTATCAGTGTTGGCATGCAAGCTGAACTGGTCAGAAGCTTTCCTAAATGTGCCATATTCAGTAGCCTTTCCGTGTCCTTCAGAAAATGATACAGAATGACAAATGTAAACATAATTATTTGTATATTTTGGATGCCTGTCCCACAGAAACACGCATCAAATGAGAACATAGACTTTTGACTGTTCAGGTTTACCACTCAAACTACTACATCAAACTACTCTTCTGACACATAGGCCCAATTCAGGAAAACATCTAAATGCATATTTTGCATTTACTATGAGAGTGATCCAACAACTACATCAAAGATGGCATAGGAGCACCTGAAAATATGCTGATTAGTAACTTCTTCTGCTAAAGACCAATTGTTCTATGAACTTGGCATTAGGCAGACCCCAAAGCAGGGAGCTTACAGTCCAGAGACACTTTAAATTCAGTGTTTTCCTTGAACAAGTCCTTATGTTCTTTCTGACATCCTCTGGCTAGAAATACTAAATGTTAAATAGCCAGCCCCCACTTTTGAAGATAATTTGCCTTGGGCACCTTTACAAATTGTAAGAAAAATTTTGATTGTTGACTTGTATTATTTTTACTGATGTGAAAAATGTAAATGTGATTCCTTATTAAGAAATGCACTCACGGATTTATTGTGACAGGACATTTTTTCCATATTTTATGTGTATCTGCGGTTGTTTTGGCTTAAAACAAAGGACAACCTTTCTAAAAGTTTTGGGGAAATTGCATGCTTTAATAGTGACTCCAAAAGGCAAAACTTGCTGTTGATAAGTGATAAAGAAATGATAAGGGGATACGAAAATACCCCCTTTAATATTGAAATGCTGATGTTGATATTCTTAAAGTCTGGAGGCACTAAACCAGAGAAAGCAGGTCCTCTTTATATCATTTTCCAAAGGCAAAGATTGCTTCTTGATTTACGATCCTGTAGCACTGTAAACAGTTGTGAGGACTTGAAGAACCGCAAGAGTAGTATTATATGTATGTTGGATCATTCTCACATTCAGGAGAGAGTTTTGGGGCATTTTCAGTTGTTCCTACTACTCTAGGTTAGTTTACGCTACAGAAAAAGCTTCTCCATGTTGCTGAGGATTGAAAGGTGATTAGCACACATGTGTAGCCATCAGCAATGATGGTTTTGCTTGGCAAGTGTTGCACTCTTGACTAGGTTGTGAATGTTAGAGACGTGGCAACTCCGAATATTTGCTGGATATAGGTTTATTCAGCTACTACTGAGAGGAGCCGGTGAGGAAGAACAGGAGAGTGAAAAGGGAATGAATGACAGCTAACCGTGCAGTTAGATTTCCACCACCTTCCTTTAACTGACGTGTCAGTAATACTCCAAACTTTAAAATTTTTCATTCTGGCAATTTTCCATGTTAATTTGTGCAGTTTACCTTGATGCTCAGGGCTATGTTATGCTGAGGGATGTACATAGTTCTCCAGAATCTACTTATATTTTGGGGTACTTAATCAGCAGAATCATTTGCAGAAGTGCTTTGAGCTCCTCAAAACGATGGCCTCAAGTAAGATATCAGTATGTTTAATTAATTCGCTACTATTTCTTTCTTGTGTTATAACAGATCATTTGGCATTGTGTGATTTCCTCTGTATTATTGTCAGTGATTCCAACAACATATTTTGTTGCATAAATGAAAGTGCTGAATGGAAGGGTAAAAAGGAGGCTTCTCAGAGCATTGATGCTACAAGAAAACAGGTTAAAGTGGTATTAGCTTTCAACGTACAGTCTAATAGATGAGAAAACAAAGCACAAATGAAAAGAAAGTTCTGCCTCTGGAAAAAAAAATGCAATACCAGTAAAAATCTCTTGCTGAATATTTATATCCAGTCATGGCCAGGACTGAGGCAATTAGTTTTCATATACCTACATATTTTAGATACATAAATGAGTGCATCATAAATACTGATTCCATATTAGGAAATCCTAAGTAAAGTCATTATTCTTACATTAAAATATATAAATTTAAAGGGTTTTTCTTCCAAATATTATTGGTCCTGATTCCTAGCTGGTGTAAATTAACATTTCTCCCTAAAACTCTTTATACGGCCAGAATATCCAGTCCTGTTTACCCATTAAAACCGGAGAACACCTCCAGGATACTAAGTTCAAGTTCAAATTTCCTTAGGATAGCCAGGAAAACAATCGTAAATACTGATTACTATTCAAGCTAACATTTTGCTTTCCTGACATGTTTGGAATCTATATAAATTGCTGCATATCCAGCAGATGCAAATGTATTGACACTTGCATGCGTGACTTGTTTGGAGTGCAGTGTAATTATCAAGAAATAGAATCAATTTCTAACGAATCATCTGTCATGTGCAAAGCAGGAGTCCACTAGTAATTAATGTAATAAGAAGTATTAATGTTTCTCTCCGTCTCTTTCTTTTACCTGCTTGGTGACACTTGATGAGGTCTTACTTTTGAATGAGCCAACAACTCAATACATGTGTCCTAGGAAAGAGTATGAATTGCAGAAGAAATTAATTAATAAACAAACAAAAATAAATTTATCTAAGGCCTCTGCTCCTCTCCTTCTGTAGAACAGGCAGTCGATATGGCAAAGTCATCAGAAACTCCAGAACTTTTCTCCTTGGCTTTTGTTCAACTGACTTTTTTGTAATCTCTGAAGTCCACCAGCATCCAGATATATTGTTCAAGCAGAACAAGTAAATAATTCATTTGCCTGTTCCCATCTCCAGATCATCTTACACCCTGTCTAGGCATTAACACAATCTGTTTGCCACACTGATTATTCTACTTGGATATATCCCCTATTTCAAAATGCATAGATTATGGTGAATTAAGTCCCATTTCATCTAGAAATCAACTGATTATTTTCTTCTTTTCCTCATTACCAAAGAGATTCTAAATAATAGTAATAAACAGAAATAGCATCACCAAGGAGGAAAGGAATGGTAAGGATCATCATTTCACGCTGAATCGTTTACTTGTTAAACAATAAGCCCGGAAATTAACTTTCCCTCCTGACACACATGCGCACACATATGCATGCAAATAAAATGATTAGAGACTTGTTCTTAGGCAAAAATAATGGCCGTGTACAGTTCAGCTAATTTTAAAGTCACCCTGGCATTAGAGTACTGCCTGGCTCTTATTTATATTATTTAGTATTCAACTTCATCTTGTTGCCAGCTGGTTTAAATTCATCTAACCTATAAGGGTTGGTACCCACCTCGGTCAGCACAGAACTGGTCCTAACCTTCAGATTTACTGCTGCTCAGCAATGTACAAGCATTACAAAATCTAAATATTTCCTGACAGCTCTCGGGGGAAATCTTAAGTTAATAATTCACTTTCATGGTACTGTTAATACTTTCTGCCAGGCTGAAGACTAGTTGTTAATAACTTGGCAGATTTCCAGGTTCTTGTCCAAAATTAGCTTTGGTTTCACTTTTTGTGCTGTTTACAGAGATGAACCCTGATCCACAAGCAGGAGTGGCATGTGGACTCCCCCGTCCCCTTCTGAAGGCTTTTGTCCAAGCCCTACATTCAAAAGGGCATTTCTCCAACCCTTCCAAACTGAACTCCACTGATGTTTACTCAACCGCACATTCGCTTTGGGAAGAAAGTTTGGTGCATCAGCAGGTGTGCAACCACATTACATTGGCTTTTGGGAATCCCCACTGGTGTTTACCCCAAGACCAGTATCCCCCAAACCCAGTCTGCATTATGTCTTGGCTTCACACCTGCTTTTTCTCTTGCCACGCAGCTGTCATTGCTCCTGGGTGGGTTATATGACAATAAGGTAAAGTGGCAGTCTAATGGGAGGAAGGAGGTCCTCTTTCATTTGAGGTTTGATTTTTCCAGGGTAGCCATCATGCTATATCCTGCTGCAAGGTCCAAGGAGACATCAGATACTCATCATTCTTTACAAGAACTAGGAAGTGCAATGTCACTAAAACTTTTTCCCCAGGGTTTTTTTCAGACATAGAAAAAAAAGGAGTTCAAACAACCAAAAGTAGCCTTAGTGAGCATCTTGCTGCATCTGCTACTGAAACTATTTCAGATGAGTTTAGACATCATCTGCAACTCAAAAGGAGTCACTGTAGACATCCTATCCTATTTCAGTTCTTCAGGAAAGTCTGTTGAAAGCTCTTATAAACTCTCTGCCCTCATAATGCTGGAGCTTAACCTTTCTTGGAGAAGAGTCTATCACCTGCCCAAGTCAAGAGAAGATCCATTAGCACATTTTCAACAGAGGAAAAAAGGACTTGAACACCTTCCTCCGAAGTCTAAAGATGTCTTTCCTCTCCCTACAGCTTCACTGCGGTACCTTGCTGTTCTTCAAAGAAAACCTGATTTTTTTTCTCTCCTGAAAGTGAGGCCCCAGATGATTTGTTACCCTGTAAGGGAGGCCAAGAAGCAGACAAGGGACTTCTGCTGCACCACATCATTCAAGTGTCATGTTTAACACCCACTCAATACTCTTCACAGCACATGCTCTGTCCCGCTTTCTTTCCTACCTTGTGCCTGACATGCTTTGCAGACAAAGCACATCATTCCTTCCCTCTCTCCTGCAGAAGACAGGATATGGAAATAATAGTTTCTGGATAAACTGGCCACAAGTTTGATTGGTTGGGTTTTTAAGCAGGAGAAGCTGCTAGCCGGGTTTTGTGATGAGAAGCAACAGGTACCTGTGCTGGGTTTGCGAGTCCAGCATCAGAAACTGCAGTTGGCTGCAATTGGGAGGAATAACAAACCACGAACAACAATGGAAGCAGAAAGAGAGAGCTCATTTCAGGTGTTGGAGCACTAAATCACAGATGAGATTCTCTGCTGGTAAATATATAATACATCAAGAAGCCAAGAACAATGAAAAGAGGATCTCTTGGTTGCGTACTGATCTAACAAGATCTGTGAGCCATTGCAGGGAAATCCCCTCAGCCAGTAACTCAAAGAGTGGGTGCCCAGTAAAGGCATCGGTTGGGTGTCTCTTGCTGAGGAGGACAGAGGCATGTTCTTAAGCTTCTGAGAAATACAACAGTTCAACTCTGGCTGGAGTGGAATGTACCAAGTGAGGTGATCTGAGACTGCATCGATCCCTCTGTGCACCGTGACTCCCTCCACAGCGGCCAGCTGGAGGTCCGAGCGTGTAAGAAATGCCAAAGCAAAAGATTTGTTACTAAGGACACTATTTTGTTTGAAAGGAGAGCACCATAAAGATATCACAATACCTATAATATGGATTTTAATAAAAAGATCTTGGATAGTAAATATGAAGCAAGCAAGAGATTAAAATGAAAACATTGAATAGAGGACTTCACAGTGGCACAAATTAAAGCGTTCCTGTGATATAAGGCTCATATTGAAGTATGAGATCTTGAAAGAGGTAAAGTCTTCAAGATACCATTGTAAAGGTTTATCAGCAGTTCCTTTATTAACATCCTTATCCTTGAAGAAACCTGCACAATATCTTTTGATGACATTCTAATTTTGATCCTATTTTATTGAAGAAATAGGAATTTTGATACTAACTTCTGTTGGAATAGAATCTTCTTTTTAATCATTATTACACTGATAATATTTGGACAGCTGCTTTCTGGAGTTCTTAAGCCTTTACTCACAGATATGAGGTAGATATTAAACTTTTCATCTGTGAAGAATAATGTACACTCTTCAGTCTCAATATTTAGCGACCATTTAGACATTTAGCTTTAGTGTTTGTGAACACATTAAAAGAAATGTGATAATTAATTTACAAGTTATATTGTCAGGTTTGGTACATTTCTCACTTTCGGACTTCAGAAATTGCCGTCAAAGTTTAAGGCTGGGCTGGTCACTAAACTCTGACAGACACTCTCTGTGACCTTGTCCATGACCCTCCCAGGGCAGGATCACAGGGGAACCAGAGAGAGAGGCTGTGAGGTTGAGAAAATGAGAACTTGAACCAGCCTAATGAAAAAGAAAATAATGCTAATAATGAAGATATTGAATGACTTACATATATTACACAAGCATGCACATATACTCAAAGATATAAGATGATACATTAATACAGAACCCGTACCTTTCAGTTAACAATCAGGTCCCAAGGAAAAAAAAAATCCCAGACTGGATTTAGCAGCAGATGGGAGCACCCAAGCCCAGAGTTCCAATAACAGTTCAAAAAACCTCAGAAAAAGAGCTGTCCTGCTCCCGCCCAAGACAGTGAGGGAAGACAAACCTGGTCATTTGAAGGGCGCTGCTCTGTAGCACAAAAACAGGAGCTGAGAACACCAGCAGTGAAGGGAGAACTAAGGAACAGCCACAACTAACCCCTCCAACATAGCAGGCAATAACAACCTGCTATTCTTCTTAGGAGCCCTTATACAGCGAGCACCATGGGAAGGAACACTGTGATTGGTCCATTGGGGTCACCTGACCCATTGTCTCCTCCCCATAGGCACAGCTGTCCCCCCATTCCCATTGTGATTGTCCCCTGGGCCAGGACCCCCTAGGGCTCTCAAGCTAGGACATCTGTATGTCATAAAGTATGGAACTGAAGATCGATTCACACACTTCAGCCAATTTTTCAAGCCTTTTTATGAGAACTTTCCTATCTCAATGTTTGCTCAGTCATTAGTGTGGACTGTATTGAGTGATTAGTAGAGAATGTTCTGGTTCTTGGAAATTACCTATATCATCAGAACTTCTAAATTCTAATTCCCATGGAAACTGTTCTCTTCTGCAGTTCACAGAAATCTCTGAAGGCTAGGCTGAAGTTTTCATCTCACCAAAACCATACAGGACAGGTTTCACAGAGAAGTTTGAATGTCATTTCCCACATATGTAGAGATTAAGTGAGAGCAGAACTATTTTAGCAGAAGAATCTGTAGAGCTTTTGTATGGGACCCTTCCTGTACTGCCAGTTACTTGACAAAGAGCTGAGAATTCCAGCTGGTACTCCAAGAGCTGAGACAGAGACTTGGAAAAGGATGTAATTAAAAGTGCAAGAGGTCTGTCACCTCTGTCCTGATAAGAGGAAAAAAGACTTAGATGACCTAGGCATTGTGTTGGAACTAAGGTAGCACTAGATCTTGTTCCTGCCATCATGAAGAAGGGACAATGGCTGGAGCATGTGTAGGTCAGTCCAAGCTCCCAGTTCTCCTTTCAGTGAAAGGCTGGGGAATACCTCGATCATCACTCCATCTGAAGTTAGGCTGTCACTCATTTACACAGCTGGGCCATGAACTCAGCATGTTCTCAAGTCTAGTAACGTAAGTAATAAATTTTGCTTCTTCTATCTTTATAAATACGGTGTATATGCAGTGGAAGACTTAAACTGCAAACAAAAAATGAAATGGAAAATTGCACATGAGGTTAATTCTTCCAGCATGGCTCCAGGATCTGTATATTTGCAAATGTAAAGAGATGGCAGGTCAATAGCACATCATCTTCTGGTGAACCACTGTACATATCAGCTACAGAATCCCCTGAGCTGGAATTATCCTTGCCTTCACTCCGTTGCCGGAAACATGGCAGACATTGCTAAATGCTACGATCACTGCTGCAAATCTTTCTTTAACGTTATCCATTTTGCTCCAGGAAGCTTTTGTGGCTGGCGTTTTTCTTTCTATCAAACAACATAAGATAAATTATTACTCTACTTTGCCTCATTCTACTTCTGCCTCACTTCTGTTCAGTTTATGAAGAGTTGCAGGCTAGAAATTCACTTTCAAAGGCACCTACACTTATCCCAGCTACAAATTTAATGTAGAAAACACATTTCCCTGAAATCAGAAGTGACGATTTCTGCTGGGAACAGAGAACACAGCACCGAGAGACACATAGCTGGAGCTGAAGCATGGTTGTAGTAGGGTATGAGACCTTGTGTTTCTTGATATCACATTTCAGGATCTTAAAGATGAGGAGCTTACTCACTGTAAATGGATGCCGATGCTTGCTGCTGCCTCCAGGAATATCAGTAATGAATACTAATGTTCATGACATGTTTCTAAACTACTTAAATGGATACAACTGCTTTTTGCATTACATAGATTAAAATGGGTGACTAAGTAAAACAAAACCCAGAAATTCACTGAATATTTTGAGACACACGCAGTGACGTGCCTCACTTATTTAAGTGATAAATACTTTATAGTAGCTTGGGTTGGGATTGTCTTACACATAAATGATGTTCCAAAAGATAATCCTCTTTGTGAAAGAGCCTCCAGAATAGAAATTAATACAAACCAATATATCGACTATGTAACTATATGTTGTCTTCAATAGACTTGAGTCAAACGTGTTCATATACAAAGCCGGGCATGATCAGTGGACACAGAAACCATAGAAAAGGTGTTATAAAGAGGAATGCAATTACTGGGATCTTATTTGTAATGAATTCAGGGCCGGCAGCTCTGCTAATGGGTATAAGCAGTTTACTTGAGTGCCATTTAGCATTCTGGGCAGTGTCAACCGGAATTGGTAGCATATTTTAGCTTTATCGTTTCCCTGAAAGGGACTTGTCGATGGGTCTGGACTGAAGCCAACCCTTGGCACAGCCCAGCGCTGTTTGTGAGAAGCCGCAGGTGTGAAGACATGCCCTGAAGCGCAGAATATCGGCTGGGCAAGGGCACCCTACACAGACTCGCATCCGTGCTCCACACATCCCAGAGTGAGAGGCCAATAGACCAGCCAGGGTTTTATAATGAATAGAAAAAGACTTCAGCACTCGTCAAACTAAACCAGCTTCTGTGCCGGTTTCATCCCACCACACCACAATGAGTTATTTCCATTTTGATTTATCATACATGTCTCTGCAAAGAATAGAAATCACACCATGACTTTAAATGGAAAAAAAAAAAAGAGACAGCAGTCGAGATGACTGAATCAAATTATACTTTTGTTTGTACTGTGTATATATACACAGACTCACATACATAGAGATGTATACATACATAAAAAACTAATATGTCTGCATTTCCTAAGTTACAAGGAAACACTACCAGCAGTGCTGGTACTTGAGCAATCTGAGTATGTGAAGCAAAATTTTACATTGCCCATGAGACAGCCCTTTCAGAATGATTGCTGGCTTTGCATACTGTGTATAAACTGAAAAAAAAAAAAAAAAGAGAGTACTAGTAAATAAGCTCCAAACGGCATGGTTCATATGAGATAACTGCACCTTTACTGTGCTTTCCTAAGGCTCGGTTAAGCACAAGGGCTCTGATTGTATTACAACAGTTATATTCATTATGACTTAAGCAGTTTACAGTTGAAAGGCATTTTTATGATGATTTGTCAACATCGCAGCACTCTGGGGTTTATATCCTTCAGTCTTTATGCTTAGGCTAAATACAGCAAATTCTCTCATTGCCTCTTTCTTACAGAGACACGGTTACTTAGAGTTGTGAATGCCCACACAAACATTTGTGCTGTTGCATTAAAGCAGGGCGAATATTCGCAACGTTCACTCACCGACACCTTCCCCGGGCAGCGCGCCCGCCAGGCTCGTGGAATGCACGAAGCACGCGGGTACGTCCTGCATCAATGGGAGAGGAGCGTTTCTGTTTCAGCTCTCTGGTTTAAGCTCTCTAATTGCTGCTGTCTGTGAAAATAAAGCCACGTGAGAAACCAAAATTACTTTTAAGACATGGAAATCCTGTCTCGCGTCTTGTACTCGATCGCTAGAAGAAAGTGGGGACCCTCGGAAGGATCCTTCATCATGGGAAGACGAGAAGGTTTATCTAATACAGGGAGCGTGAGTCCCATTTTTTTGGCAGCTTGCCCAACCCAAGCCTTTTTCCTTGTCCCTAGATGTCACACGACCACCGCAGTGGCGTTATTATTTAGTAAGCCAGCCATGGCCTTCATATCTGCTAATTCCAATAGTGGGGGATTCATTTTGGGGAGCCAAGTGAGACCTTATCACAGGCACCAAGGCAGAGTCTGACTCCTCGTGTGCCAGTAAAGTGCCTTAATGCAGGGACTTTAAGAAACAAAAGCATCTATAGTATCACACTGTGTACGAGTCCCAATGTCACCTGAAACACAATGAGCTGTTAGGATTTAGGAAAATGTTTTGAAAACTCAAGATTTAAACCCTCCCCGAAGGCATTATGTACTGAATTTGAATTGCAAATAAGATACAATATTTTCTGTTTCCCTGGGAAAAGTAAGCAATAGCAGTCAGGAGTGAGAAACAAATGAAAATCAAAATCCTTTTGTGAAAAAGGAAAAAATAGGAGTGATCGGTATCGGAAACTTTAGTCAAACAACCTGGGGTACTTTCCTCCTTCGAAATATGGCCCAATAATTTTAAATAAGCAATAAGTACTACAACAGCATAGGTAAATCTTGCTGGAAACTGTAAAACTGGTTGCTTCTGCTTCTGCTCTGGTAGTTACAAGCATTTGCTATTCAGCCTGTTATGGATATCTGGAAAATAGTTCGAGTGCAGAAAGCGCCTCAGGGATAAAAAGTTTGAAAAGAAAAATGTAGCTGTATATCATTGGCATTCATGAGAAAATTCACATTAGATGCCTTCAAATCAGGTGCTCAGGAGACAATGTAGAGATCAGGAGCAACGGTGTGCCAGGAATGCAAGCCTAGCTGGGACGGACTCAGCTTATTTCCTCGCAGATGAAGAACACAAAGGAGCGTAAGGCCAAATTCAAAAGATAATATAGATGTGGGGAAGCTGGTGGGAGGGAAAGCTGAGGCTGCAGAATCAAAAGGCTATGTACGCCCTCCCTGGATTATTATAGCCTCTTCACATTTTTATTCCTTTCCTCCTATATGCATTCAGCAGATCTCTTTCGGTAGGTAGTTACACCAACATATCACCCTCTGCCAGCACCGCTGAGGAATTTAGCCCCAAATCCCTGTTGTTAAACACCGTTTCTTTCACCAGGTCAAAAAGTTGCTATTTCTGCAAACATAGCTACATTTTGCCACGGGTGAAAATGTCAATTTGCTTGAATTTAGCTAAGAGCAAAATCGCATCATTCCCGCTGCCTGACAACTTTTACCTCGGCAAGATGTCAGTTTGCCACCTGAACCGACGCTTTCTTGCTTTTACAAAACTAACAGACAAGTGCAGCAGAAATGTGAGATGTTGCATATTTTCAGGAGAACTCACATGACACCAGAAGAGAATTTTCTCCTCTGTCACGGACTTGATCTTTCGTTTTGTTACTCAAAAAAAAGAAGCAGTTGAAGAAAATATACCATACACCTAAAGCCAAGGCATTGGGTCAAGCCTTATCTCAGTAAAGAACAAAATAGCAGTGCTTATGTTAATGCACTAAATGTATGCCAGAGCATTTTAATTAATAAATGGATCTATAATGTATCTCCTTCTAAATTCTGTTGCCAAGGGAAAAGAGCAATACAGCTGCAAGCTTTGGGCATGCGACAAAAAATCTTTCCCTCTGTGTGCTAAGTGCAATGCCACTAAGTCAATGCATCTACTCATGTCCCATGTTTAGGCTCTATCTTTCAATATTCCAGATATCCAGAAAGAAATGTTTGATGAAAGCAATACTTCTGTGCACTTTCTTTCCAGTCCTGTTACCCGGAGTATTTGTAACGACAAGCCTGGTGCTGGGCTGCATGCAGAGTGTATTTGCCCTGGACTCATTTCAGCCACCTTTTTTCCACCACAGGATTTCTATCTATTCATCTCATATGGATGTCCTTGTATGTCCCACATGTCATATTTGAATGTGTCAGAAATACTGACAGCTAAAAAATATCTGAGGATCGAGTCCTTTCCTATGGTTTTGTTTAGTCTAATGGGGAAAAAAAAAATTATGCTGACTACTTCTCTAACAAACGTATTTGTATAAATTACATGCTGTTGACAAACGGACACGCAAACAGTATTTTTAGGGGATAATGTAGTGTTTCCCACATGATCATATTTAACATACTTTGTTTTCCATCTATTTATCTAGACCGACTGTTCAAACTATGGCATAACAATTAGAATAAGTGATAGCGTTACAACCAGAAAACAAAGAGTACGATGGCACAATTTATCTTGTTACATTTCTCGATTTAATGCCAGTCTGGGATTTCTAGTCTGAACCAGATTTTTCCTGTGCTATAAATATTTCAGTTTTTTCATTTATTCTTGATTTAGTTTGACAGTAGATAATCCCATGGAAGCTGCTGTTGGAAAGACGTAAAAATTATTAAGTGCCTGCTTGCCGGTTAGGTCCTTGTGTTTGTCAGAGTGAAATAAGTGAAACAGTTGGGTTACTTAAAGGAAATATGTGAGTGTGTGTGTATATATGTTTACAATAATGCCCCATAATTTGCAATCTTAGAAGCAGGAGAATTACAGTTCTGAGGACTGATCAATACCTTGTATGAATACAAAGAGCTTTGGGTATATATTCTGGATATTGGCAGCAGCAGGTACTTGCTTCTTGATTTCAAGACTCATTTACAACTCAACGAGAGGGGAATAGAAACACAGAATCATAGAATGGCCTAGGCTGGAAGGGACCTTAGAGATCATCTAGTCCAACCTCTCTGTCATGGGCATCTGTCCTTGCAAGGAAAGGCAAGTATCTTGCAAAACGATGGATCTGGATAATTAACTGGCTTTTATTGGTGATCTTTTGTTGTTCAGGATATTCCCCCTGAGAAGCTTGTGAGTAACTTTGGAGGGTTTAAGTCTTTTTTTTTTTTTTTTTTTTTTTTTTGAGTGATGTGTAAATTTGGGGGGGTTTAGTTTTTTTTTTTTTTTTTTTTTTTTTTGAGTGATAATTGCCTTTGGTAACTCTTGCACCTTTAAAAAGGATTTCAGGTGATCTGCTTGAAATAACTCACACACTGAATGTGTAATGACAAGAAACAGGATGTGTGTGAGGGCGCTTAAGGAAAGGGAGCTGGGTGGGACCAGGGTAGGCAGCACTGGGAAATGTTCTCTGTCTGAATGCAAGTAAGAGATGCCAAAGAAACATGCAGGAATGAGCAAAATTCTTTGTAATAACTTCACCAAGAGAGGATAAACCACAGACAAATACTGGTTATTACCTTCTGATGCTAACAGAGAAGATGGGCACCCTGCAAGTTACTCTGACAGTAAATGGGCAGGTCAAGCATCCTCACCCAAGGGTCTTGCTGGTCACACAGGTCATAGTTGTTTGGAGAGTCTTCCTGCAAACAATAGACCCCTCCTGCTAACCTAGAGTTAGAAAAAAAGGTTAACCTGGGACATAGGGGAGGGCAGGGAGTCAAAGCCACAAAGTTAATACAGGAGGAATTAACATGAAATCTTAGTAAATAATTAAAATTCTAACTTTTTGATCAGAATGGATACATTCTGTTTAGGAAGGACAAGAAAAATGGCACTTTTTTGTGTATGTGTGTGTGTCTTAAATATCAGAGATGTGTGCACCATCTTCAAGACAAATATTGACAAACAAGAGAAAGGGCTTGAAATAAATATGATGCAATTCAATAGGGAAAAGTACAAGGTTTCACACTAAAGCAGAAATAATCGATGCGTGCCTTCAGTATAGGCAGGCGGTTTAAAGAAGGAGTTAGAGTGGAACCTGAACTGAATGTGAGTATAAAAAAATAAATAAAAATATAGCCATCCTCATTTGGGAATGTGTAAATAGCAAATGGCTGTTTGTCATTGCTTTGCCTCAGCTGGAGGATTGTGCCCAGCCCTGGGCAGTGTGCTTGTGGAAAAATGTCAGAAATAACCCAGAAGAGACATAAAAGAGAAGTGATAAAACACTGACAATAAAACAATGAGAGAAAAATTAAATAGAATATTAAAAACATAACAATATTCTTCAAACATGCAAAAGGTATAGAAGGGAATGTCTCTGCCCACTGATGATAGACAAATAAAGGTATTTATAACCAATGTTAGAAATAACTTTTAAGCCAACTACATTCTTTAATATTTCCTGAGAAAGTTATGGAAATACTTATATGACTGTAGGTTGTTGAATATGCAAATATTTATTGAGGATGTTTTAGGTGCATTAACTGTTGCTCAGGGAAGGACTGATTTATAAATGTACCATCCAATTCCTCTTTCTCTGTTTCTACTTTGAGAGAATTATCCACATTCCAATTTCCTTTTTTTTTTTAAACAGATCAAGACATTTATACTTTTAAATGACACAGAAGTGCTTCAGTAGACTCCAGATGTGTGTGAAGTAGGACCTCACAAAAGATTAAAAGAAACTCTGCTTTTCCATCCTTCTTTTCAAAAACTTAGAAGCTTGTCAAGGTTTGATCATTCCCTGCCTGAAATGGCAACTAGGAATGGCTCACCCGGTTTATGTGTGTCTCCCCTGGGACCACACACAGTCCTTAGGTGAAGTTTATAAAAATTTATGAACCGAATTAGGTCCCTTACAGAACTGAGAAGTCTTCCAAAAGAGTTACATTTCTTAATTTTCTAGAAAACATCTCTCTCACTCACATCAGCAATAAGTTTCAGGGTGAGCCTGTGTGTTATCTTTTCACATTGGTATGAAAAATGAGACAAGCGAGAAGAGAATATGAATCCGTAAATGTGGATCATAAATGTAATTTCTCTGTGGAAAATTTTCAGCACTTAAAAGGTTTAGAATGATTTTACGATTTTGTAAACCCATTTTATTAAGTGATTTCTGGTTTCAGCTGTTTTATGACCCGATTCCCAACAGTAAATTACAAGTTTGTCCTTTGGGATTGTAGGCCAAATAGATACTTTTTCCCTGGCTTAATTCATCATATGTTGATTGAAATGTCAAAGGAAATGAAAGCAAATTGTTATGTAAACCCTTATGGGTAAATATTTCATTTCTGAAGAATAAATCTTAACACAAAGGTGTTTTTTTTTTCTTTTTACATAGCATACCTATGACGTTGTATTGCCCTCTCCTACCATAGGAGATCTACCATTTTGCATCAGCAACTTCTTGTGTTACAATACAGTTACCCAAGGATCCTTTCTGGGATCAGAGTCCAGTTCACCACAGGGCAAAAACCATCACGAAGTGTGATGAACATCTCTAGAAGGCCAGAAGAACATATTATTTTCTAAGCCAGCAATGTTTGGCAAAGGTTTTGCTTGCTTACTTGGAGAAGTTCACTCCCATGCAAGTGATCTCTGTGCCACATCGAGTGGCTTGATGGGTCTGAAACATTCCACATGTTTTGCGTTGATCTCGTTTCCAGCTTTGTGTCATTTGGGAATGATTTTCATTCTGGGTTGATCCTATCTAGACTGTTTATTGCATTTTTAGTGCCTGAGTCTTCAACTAGTGCAGTAGAACGTGATTTATTCTGAATCTATCCTTTAATTACCCAGTATCTTTCCTGTTTTTACAGAATATCAAGGTAGATACAGGAAGACATACTTTACTTTCCACTGATTGGATGGGAGGAATTTTTGACCTTGGAAAGTGGAGATGGTGTTGCTATGGAAACTAATAAGTCTGCTGCCATTCATGAGCTGCAGCACAGGTAAAATGTTCCACTATTAGTGTCTGTGATTGATAAATCTTTATCAGTATCATAATTCTTCTAGAAAGGAGAAGCAATTACCAAAACTAACAGTATTTGTTTGCGAGAACAAGCGACTAAGGAGCTTTTCATTAGGACATGCTTTAATTTTAAGCAACACAAGGTGTTGCCTTTGAACTAAGAAAACATGTTTTAAGAGAGTAGGAAAGCTGTATTCCAGGCAAGAACTTTAAAAAATATTCTAAACTGTAAGTAGAATTGCTACTTGGCCTGACAATATGCACATGAAAGGCATTTCTTAGCCAGAGCATAACTAACTCTGGATTAAAAACAAAAAGGAGTTAGGGAGGTGTGCAGGAGTGTTGCATGGATGGTTTAGATTCCACACTTTATATCATACCCTTCAAACGTCTCCATACTAGTGAAGTGTCTTTAAATCATGTTTAACTTAAAGACAAATAGAAGCATTCGTTTACGAAGACCAAAGCAGATAAGTAACATAAGGACTATCAAAACATAGATGCTAAAACTGAAAGAAAATCTTGCTTAATGCCTAAAGCAAGTGCAAATGTTCCTTCTTTGCCCCCATTTGACGTGATGATAGATCCTAATGCAACCCACCCTGTCCCCGAGCCGGGAGCTGGGCAGTCTGTCAGTCCTCTGCTCATATTCAGAGGACAAAGTGTGGTCAGAGGAAGCAGGACTGCTTTCCCCATTCTCCTTCTTGAATATCCCTTGTGCTTAATTAAAATATCAACAGGTTGCTAACATACTGTGAGGCAAAGTGTTCTTTTCTGCCTGGCTGGGCATTGATCACAGCGAGGGTTTGGTATTCTGAGTTCATTCCTTTTCTGAACCTTTCTTCTAATTCAAAGCATATAACTTGACAATCCTGCTTCATAAAGCCATATAAATAGGATTAACTCATGTGACTCATTACAGGCTCATCTAAAACCAGACACAAAATGGTAACTGAACTCTTTGAGGTTATAATGAATTTGGGGATGAACTGACCCTTCACACTTGTCTGTGATAGAAACCATGACAACTGACTTTTGTCTACAATTAATGTATTGAACTCTAAATAGCTGGCATGTTACTCATGTACTTACGAGGAAATTGTATTAAAGTAACCTCAAATGATACTTAAATTAATTATGTAGTGCATGAGTCAGCTGCTGTTTGAAATGAAGAAACAGCAGCAGAGTGCAGACTTCAGTAGTACTTTAAAACATGATTTAAATTAAACTAGATAATATATTATCTAATAGATTCCAGGTGAAAATGAAAACCTCAGGATGAGGCTTTCTGTTAAATCAATACCAAGTGCCTATTTCGTTAACAAACAGCCAACATGTTAAGGACTCCCTGTTAAAATATTTGGAGAGATTTCAAGCAATCACTTGTTTAAGAGCAGGGATGTTGAGCTAAACACAACAGCCTGTTTAGGACCCCAATCTTCCCCTTAACTGCCTGCTACACTGCTGCAGCATCCATGAGCCTTCCTGGGTGCTTCGCACAGGTAATTTCCTTCTTTATTTGTCTAAATAAAGGATTTGCACCAATCTTTTAGAGTACAGGATTCTCCAAAAATTTCTTGATTGTTTTTAGCAGTTGTGAAATAGATGATGATGCTAGAATATGAATAGATGTAAGAGAAGTAGAGGTTGGTGATGGCCAAGATACTTTTACACCCATGTTTTATATTTCCAAATATAACCTCTTCCTTCTCTTTTTTTCCGTAAAGCTTTCGTTTTTCACACTTTTCATCATCTTCATTTTTCTTGCTAGATGATCATCTTTTAATGAGACCGGTATTCTGGGCCAACTGAGTTAAAAGATACCAGGGGCTCACTTTTACGTTCACATGTTCAGGTTTTTTGAAGTCTTAACAATGGATAAAAATTTAAATGCTCCATACTCCCAGGCACCAAGAGTAGATCACAGCGGCACCTTTGTCCTGATCATGCCATCAATTAAAGGAAGAGCAAAAGCTCCTGCTGACTTCACTGAGATGAGTTAATTTATACCTGGGTATAAATTAACTCCATTGATTTGAGTGGAGCTACGCTGATTTTCACTACGTGGCATTCTGAAATATGCTTGATATTAATAACAAACCTGCGGTTATGAGCTCGCATCAATTTGGGAGTCGTAGAACTGAGTGGGAAAATTAGGAACTAGTCACGATGCTGAATAGAGTAGTCTTGTGGGCTGGGGCTTGAAAGTTGATTCAGGTTATTAGGTGACATTGGTCAGTTGTTTCTTCCTTGTTTCTACCTCAGTTCTACCAGACATGTAGGATGAAAATGATATTGACCTAGAAATGAATTTTAAATCTAAGGATTAAACGTGCTGTGCTGCAGAACTAGGTATTATACCCCACCCAAATGGTAATTCAATTACTCAAAAATCAAACTACCCTCTATATTCACTTTATATGGAAAGAGCACGGGAAGAGTAATATTCCCTCTAACTCTTATTTTCCTGCAGAGCCTTTTTATGTGACTCAACATGGGTCTTTAAGGTTTTCTTGCAAGTGCCTTAGGGGATAAAATAAAATCAAGTAATGTATGCATGCACAATGACACAGTGAGGGAACAGATTAGCTTTTTTTTTTTTCATAGCCCATTGCTATTTAAATGAGATAATCTGATCTAAGCAGAGCACCAGAGGCAAGAAGGGTGATGAAGATAAAATCGAGGATCACGAGTTTAAACTCCCTGTACTTGTTATAAGGATGCATGGAAACCATCTCCTTACACTATTGTTGAAATTTAAACAGTGCTTAGTATTACGCTAAGAAAGGGCACTCACTTTCTGGATTAAAGACCTAGACAGAATTTTGAGAAGCTGACGTGAACAGCAAAGTGTCCCAACTGCTCAAGCAATAAAATAATTGTTTCTTCACATTAAAACTGTCTCAGGTTTTCCTGCCATGGCTGCTCCTAGCTCATGCTCCTTCCTCTGGAGCTCTTGTGTAAAGCTGGTAGCCAGCAACATCATATCAAGAGAGGATCCTTTAGATGCACCTTAGCCTGCTAGTTGGAAGAGGATGCCAGCCTGCAGCAGGTTGCCCATGCAACAATGGGTGCCCCATGTCTCTGTCTCTCTGGTCCCTCCATTTTCTCCTCTATCAGTAAGGATTTATGGATTCTGTCCATTCTGCAATGCAAAAAAATGATTTGATCATAAATATGTTCCAAATCCATTCTCCCAACTTTTTCTCTTACTCGGTTTAAGAATATAGAACAAATACAGGTTGCAGATCTTAGTGAGAAGAAAAACAAGCACAGCTTGATTTCTCCAATGTCTAACCTAAATATATGATACTGGGGGAACAAACAATTCTGTTGGCAGCTCCCTACACAGCAAGTTATGTACAATCCCACTTTGGCAGTAGTTTCACTGAAAATATTTGAGCTTTCTTGCTTCCTTCTTTCCATTTTCAGAGGCTCTTCACTGTTTAGGAAGAGGAGAAGAGTTATCTTATAATTTCAGCAGCTCATACCTTCCTTCTGGACAGCTTATCTGAATTTCCTGTGTCCCTCCCATTTCTAAAGGCTGTTAGGACCTCCCTTTCATCTGATTCCTGGTGGCTTCAGCACTTCAAATAAGTCCACACAGAGGCACCCTTTGCAACTGTCCTTTGCTTTGCTGATGGTCTTGACCCCATCATGGAAGCAAATGAGTTTTCCAGGGTTAAAGGCAAAGAAAAAGGAAAATTTCAGTAAAAATTACCAGGCTTTAAAAATTAGCTATAGACAATATAAATATTAAAAGCCTAACCAGTCAGTCTGAGCTTTCATTTCAGAAATGAGGCAGTAACTGTATTTTCACACAGTCCTTTGGCTTATTGGCTTAAATTCAATTGAAGATGCAACTGCAACCTCCCAGGCTGTATTTTGGCCCATCATTTTGAAACGGCTAAATTAGAGAGAGAGATTTCATGATGTAAAGTGTCCTGATACTCCTCTGGGTCACAGCATGATGAATATTGAATACATCACATCCCACACGCTGCCTGCAGTCTCTTGCAGATTTATTGTTAGCATAACAGCACCTTTAGGAACGGAACAGCCGACCATATATTTTAAGACAAGTGACATCTTTGCTATTTCTAACGACGAACCATGGAGATGAACTAGTCCAGCCTGGAAATGTTAAGGCTTCTCTGAACAACCAAAGGTGTACGTAGACCCACCAATGAGTCAGAGAATGATAATAATTAGGTCTCTCTCAGACAACATGGAAGTATTCATGACTTTGGGAAACAGTGACACTGAAAGCTGTATTTCTGTAAATTACTTCCAAGCCTCTGGCAGGAGAGGATGACTGGTAACATGACGACATTCCCAGCAGAGTGACATTGAAAGAAAAGTCTTTGTTTCCATTTGACAGGGTGCCCTGTCATCCAGCTCATTTCTCAACATCAGCGAACAAACATACTCTGGCACAACAAAATCAGTAAAAAAGGGTGCCTAATGCAGTGCCAGGGCAGGTGAAAGGGTGGTGGCAAGTCACAGAGAGGTGGGTAGCCCTTCCCTACCATTTCAAAGACAATGCATTTTTGGGTTATCAGCAGGACACAGAAAGAGGCTCTGTGACTATATTTAGAGAGGACGGGCTGTAAAATTAGTTAGTTCGATTTGATCAAGCTTTATCTGAATTCTTTTTCTTAGAAAGATTTCCGAAAGGTTTTATTAATTACACCGCAGCTTCACTTTCCTTCATACCCAGCTGGGATGCTCTAAGGGACAGTGCTTTGGCTAAATCCGATGCCGAAGGAAGACGCTGTCTCAGGAACGTACTTTCCTAGTGGAACAAATTGCTTCTCCAGAACCTGGAGGTCCTGGCACAGGCCAATGTGGGTAGTGAGAGATGGGAGAGAAGGTCTCTCCAGTGTGACATTCACCCTCGTCTTCCTCTGGTCCCTCGTACATGGACCAGCAACATCCCAGCTTAAACTTGGTACTCTGGGAACTGCCACACATATGTTCAGATACAAGCCTAGCACTTTTTGTATCAGCAGCAAAAATATTATTATCCAAAAAACCCACAGGAACATGTGCAAGGTAGAGAAAAAACCATCACAAATAGGAAGGGAAAATAAGGTGTTTTTCTAATCCATCACCCATTTTCGCAGACATTGCATTTGGAAAATATTATCCCTAATGTTGCTTTAAACTGGAGAGTGGGCGAATCGCAGAGTGAGCTGGTCTGCCCTGCTCATTTCTGGAAGGGCTTACATAGAACTGGTCCCTCCATATATAGTTTTAAGAATGAGAAGGTGCAATTTCACTGTTTCCATTTCCTGTCTTCTATCAGAACCACAAACTGTTTTTAACTCGAGGAGAAAAAAACCAAAACAGCCAAAATAAACCAGTATGTGAGAAATGTGAATCTCTGTCCATGGTGCAGAGGAGGGATCCTCTCGTGACAAAAAGGATGGATGCTCAGGAAGCCCATCAGAAACTTCTGGCTCTCGCACTTGCTGGCCAATTGCACAGGAGGATGTTACAAACTGCCATCAAGTTTAAGACAGCTATTTCCTTCACTACTCAATTCAAAGAATTCCATATTCACACCAGTTTGTGGTTTAAGCTGCGATGATAATGAAGCACACGAAGAGAGAAAAGACAAGGCAGCTGTGATAATAACTTCAATAAAGAAGTGACAACCTGCATCAGTAGCAATTAGCTGGTGTGACGGCGAGAAGGACTCAGCACCAGTATTTTGATGCCTCCACAGATTGCAACGGCAGCCTTCTCACTTGCTTTGAAAAGGGAAGAATTAGGGCAAAGCTCAGCATTTTCGAAAGCCTCACGTATTATATTTAGTGAATGTAAGGGGGTTTGCAGCTTTTCACTAAACAGACGTAAGCCCACCTCAAAGCTGTTGTTATTCAGAGCGGGCATCAGAGTTCAACACTGACGTATTCCCCAAGTATACCATGCCCCATCAAACTGACATGCTGGATACAGGGAACGATAATCATTTAATATTATATAACATGAGCTAGACTCACATTATAAAAGTCTTCCTTATTATGTTTCATTTTCAAGAAAAACGTCTTTTTTTGAATTCCCTTGAGTGCGCAGACATATGGTGAAGAAGAGGTTAGAGCTGAGATGCTTCTTTGAGGGTACACTTTCAAATTTCAGGCTGCATTGATTTAGCTGTCAGAAAGATGTTATTTACAGTTACTGAAGTTAAATGGAGCATACTAGAATTCATGGAAGTCATTACTAGATTTTTATATTTTCTATATGTCTCTAGCATATAAGACTTTTCTATAGTCTGAAAGACCCAACCTATTTTTACAGTGATTTAAATAATTACTACTTTCTAATATATTCAGTTACTTCAAAAAAAAAATATGAGTTTTTTATTTACTGTGAATTTTACACGGTTTCTTTGTTTCATATCAAGTCATCTATCTGTATGAAAGGCTTATTAACTTTATAAAATAACATCCCTGAACTTTAGAAGTCGTCCAGATTCTCATCCATTCTCTTTTCATCTTCACAACCAACGTCTCAGTTAAAAGACTGGCACGTGAAACCCGAGATTTTGTTATGGTGGGTAAGATGGGCATATCCTACATGAAAGGGAGTGTAATGTTCCACTAGTGCAAAACCAACGTAAATGGATAATAAGAATGAGAAAGATTTAATTTGTTTTCATAAAACAGACATTAGAAATGTAGAAAAAAAAATTAAATCTGCTTTTCTTCAAAATAGAAGCGCAAATCAAATTTCCGTGCTGTTTAATATTCCCATCCTGCAGATCTGCACACGCTGACACGGGTGAAGACCTTGCCCACCAACTTTTAAGAGCTGAAACAATATCTGCTACTTCCCCGTAATCACAGACTGATCATCCCTTCCATTGTTTGCAGAAGGTTGAAAATGAAATGTCTCTAGTTATCGATTTGCTACTTCTTTTTCATTTAGTGACTATTGATCGCTGTTTATGTGTGTGTGTTTCTTGTTGAGCAGAAATCAACATTGAAAACTTCTTGGAATTCACTGCATTCATATCTACTTGACATTCCTGGGGAAAGCTTCCTACTACAATCACTATAACTGGGGCATTCAAAAATCTGTTTCATTTTCTCATACAATCTCCTGACAGTAAAAAAAAAAAAAAATTCTATGCAAAATTTTTTTATTATTATTATTGTTGCCACTTGCCTGGGACAGAAAATGCAGTTGTCACAGAGTTTGAGCTCATAGAGTAATTTCAAACCACACAGCATTATTCAGGCTGTGGTTATCATGCCTACATTACAAAAATAAACCTCTTAGGGATGTGAGGCATTTTCTCATGACTATCTGGAAGAGAAACTCTTGTCATTACCACTAAAATTGCTTGCTGATGTGTGCATGGGAAGCCAGCTCCGAGACACACGCTGATCTGTAATTTGAGAAAAATACGGACGGATTAATCTAGTGGGGCCATGTGCAGGGGCTGGATGAATGAAAATATCTGAGATAGAGATGAGCCATTGTTTGTCTGAAGACATCCTATCTGTACCAACTGTAAAACAGTCTTCTCCTTGGTTTTACGACATTTGCATCCTATAGGTTTCCTCATTTTGTTTCTATCAGCTGCAAGTACACTCTAAATCACAGGCCAAGCGCACATTTTCCATGAGGCTAGATTATAGTCCTGAACCGTCAAATAATAATGCAAATAGATGATTTTTATTTACCTTGTATTTGCTTTTCATCCTCCAGAACTCTCCTTTTCTACATTCTTTCATTAAACTTTTGGGTTAAACTCTAAAATAAATAAATAAATAAATAAATATAGTCAAAATTAAAAGCAATGTTTAATCCTCATAGAATTACACAGTTTCAGAAACTGGAGACAAAATTTCCACCTACCATCTCAGGATTTACATTGGTAATTGTCCTCATTGATGGCATAGTCATCACAATTAGCACCCAGACAAAGAAAAGGTTCTCTATGGCTTCTTCTGCAGGAATTGAGAGGGGAGCAAGTACGAGGACAACTTTTAGATTTGAAAGTAGACTCAGACACATGGGAAACCTGCAGCCCCCACTTCTCCGGGTCTCTCTGCTTTTTTTTATCTGCGCAAGGTGCACCTAGAAGTGATGGTCCTTGCCCTCCTAGGACAGCCTAAGGAGGAAGATGTC
>NW_009696350.1:3113-22220 GCF_000703405.1 Apaloderma vittatum | reverse complement strand
GAGTAGCCTGATCTAGTTGAGAAGCATCCCTCCCCATGACTGGGAGGTTGGATTAGATCATCTCTAAGGTCCCTTCCAGTCTAGGCCATTCTATGATTCCATAATTCACCTCAGGAGGATCAGGGTGCTACATATCCAAAAATTCTCCTTCCTTCCTATATTGCATTGAAACAGAAAATGTAAAATCAGCTCCCCAAGATAAGTGGTTTTGAATGCAACAGGCCAGAAGGTTATAAGCAGTGTAACCCAACAAATAGGAACTTGCACAAGGAATAGTTTTCTTGATACCACAATCCTTAAGCATAGGAGACTTAGAATTCTCTCAGATTTTCTTCCCACTACATGCTGAGAAGAAAACTCTCTGTTCCTCTGCTTACATAAGCATTGTAGTTCCATTGTAGTGGAACTGAAAGTCAAATATAAACAACTGCAGTAAAAACTGAAGCAAATCAAAGCTTCACAGTTTATGAGATGTGGAAAGTCACCAAATTTTTGTAAACAAATACAATTTATTACTCTTGCTATTAGCAAACAACATACTGTAGTTAATATTCCAAAATACACTGTAATTTCCTGTTTTCACTTCCCTAAAACAGTCTTCAAAGGATCAATTTCAGATAAAAATAGTTTAAGGTGTATTTCATCACTTATATTTGAACATGTATTTTAACAAATTATACCTTAAAACAAAACTAGTTTCCAAAGTTTAAGTGCTTGACAAACCATGCTGAGATAACTAATGACTGATAGAATGAACTCTTTGATGTGTTAAACATTAAAAATAGATGGTTTCTGCATTCAGCCTTGACTGTAAAGCACTTTCATGAAATCAGAAAATGCAGAAGGATGTTCCTATTCCACACCCCTCAACCAAAGCACATCACAAACTCTTACTGTGTGAAACATATGAAAGGAATTTTCAAAAAATAGCTGAAAATGGCAGAAGTGGCAAAGATGTTTGTCCCTACAGCTGATTCTGATGATGCACTGGGGATATGCACCGGTGGGATACCAAACAGGATGAGGAAAGCCCAAATGTAATCATAACAAACTACGAACTTCCCCAGCACAATGCAAAAGAAGAAAATTAAATGTATCCAAGTAAAACCAAACTAAAAATGAGACTGCATGTTCCTGGTATCCCTACAGCGGTTTAAACGGTAAGCAGCCTACCTGGAAAAAGAGCCCAAGATTTCACTTGGTGCTTATAACACAGAAGTTAGTGATGACAGCTGAAATAAGTGAATTCTTTAGCTCGGTGTCACTAAAACTGGCATAAATGAGTCATAGAATGGATGAACAAAGGAAACCAAACACATGCCCACACCAGACAATGCACTGTCACATCCTTGCAGGAGTTGCAAAAGATTATCAAGATGTTTTTGCATAAAGAAGGTAGCTTCTAAATATGTTCCAGCTGGGATAAAATGATTCAGATGGGTAAACAGCTGTTGTTGAAAATAATAATTACATGAAAATATATGAGAAATGTGAGTAATAAAGCCAATGAAATGATTAGAAATCTTTCCTAAAGTACTATAGCCCATGTTAATGGCATACTAGATATTGAGGGGTCAAAAAAGCTTCACCTTTGCAAAGATCAAGCAACTCTATTTCCTAAAATGAGCTTCTTCCCAAAAGTGAAAGGAATATTGCATAACTTGGCCCAGCTCAGAATATTGTGCCAAAGAATTACTGGAGAAAAAAATACAGTTATATCATCAGATTCAGACACTGCTCACTAAATATAGATGGTTGAGAGTGTTGTGTAGAGACCGAATTGCCAGCAGAGGACTATCAGGGTTGCCAGAAAAGTGTGTCAATAGGTGTCATAGGGATCAGCATCATCATTTATCACATTCTTGTATAAGAACATGGGGAAAAAAAAAAAGAGGAGAAGCTACAGGTAACAATCATAGCACCACTTCTTCCAGAGAAAAGCATGGGGAACTAACTAAAAAACTGAAGGAAGGAGAGGTAAAAATGCAATTAAGCCTAACGAAGCCGTTCTAGCTCACTTCTATAGGTTTTACTTTAGCCCCCTAAAATTCAAAAACTGCAGAACAGCTGTCTTTACCTAATGATACTAAATCAGTTAGGGATCACCGATGTTTGCAATTATCAGATAACTTATCTCCATAGTATGCGAGTGACGACTTAATCAAGTCCTAGATGAAAGTGCTCTGATATAATTGGTTTAAATAAATGCAACCCTTAGTAATAGCAATGAACTGGTGCAAAGACTACTTTATCAGAAGTTAAAGAAGGCAGCTCCAATGAGAGGGGACATCTCTCACGTAGAAGAGCAGCTTATACACCTAGATCAATGCTGTCAAAAGAGCCAGTCGAAATAGGAAAGGTTTGTCTGTAAAAAAAGTTACACACCCAAGCCCTGACTAGTATGTCCAAAGATATGACTCGAGAAAAGGAAAAGCTACTGTAAACTACCACATGGAATTTATAAAAAACATCTCTCACCAAATGCCTTTGATGCATACTCTTGAGCTGTCGTTGCACTACCTAAGAGCACTACTACTTCCTCACCAGTACCTACATGCAGCACAGAAATAAAAGTTGCACGGGCGTAAGTTTATCTAATGCCTTTAAATAAGCCAGTTACATGGCATTTTCGTAGCAGGAGTCAGAATGAATCATTTATAACACAGATTTTCATGTGTTCATGTCCAGGATGGCATGCTACTAGGTCAAAATTCCTATTTGTCTTTCAAGAAGACTTACATTGTTTGAAAAAAATTGAGCAAACAAGACAAAAAAAATCATATAGAAGAGCTGTGAAAGATAGACCACTCATAAATCTTGACACACTAGAGCATTTTCGGAGTTGAAGAATTTATCTTGATAAGCAAGTCACGATTCAAGATCCTGGAGACAAAGCCAAGGGGGAAGAATGCAGGCCAACTGTGTTTCCAGCAGACTTTCACACAAAGCAGAAACGGTCTTTTCCACTGAAAACTGTCCAAGCAATTTTATTACTATACATTTCTGCACAGATGTCTGGGAACCCGGAGCTGGAGTGACCATGATAACTACAGTGCTACAGATATTGTGGACAGAGCAATGACATATCCTAGCTGATGTAATCATCAATCAGTAGTTTTGCAAGACAGACAGACAGCTTTTTGCTAGTATTTTCTAGGAAGCAAGAGCTAAGTCATGTCCTCTCAGCCGTAAGGTACTGTCAGTCACAAGGCTACAACAAAACTGTACTGGCAGTTTTAATGACCTTGTTTGAGAAAGCTGCAGACTGACCTCTTCTAGGAAGAAGGCCAATATTACAAATTTTTTAGTGAAAAGGAACAAATACACTGTGGTGCCTGTTAGAGTAGTACTGAACTGACATTGGTGGCTTGCTTCTCACAGAAGAGTAGCAAAGCGGCTTGTGCTGCACATAGCATGACAACAGACAAGCAAATCCCTCCAGAATCTTACATTTCAGTCATGTACACAGCCAGAAATAGAAATATTTGCATCCATGAAATATATATTGAGTTTGATCACTTATTGCAATCAATGAAATATACTTTCAGTTGAATCTAACCAGTAGTAAAACAATTAAGAGGGAACGAAGACTGAAGATACAAGGATTGAATATACTGAAGGACTAAAGATCTATCAATGCCTTCCATGACTGTCGCATAGGCAGCTACCCACAAGTGTCACTATAGATCAAGGATATAGATGTGGTTCCCATTTCAGCCTTCCATCATTCAAGGAAGCAGTGCCCAGAGACGAAGCCAGAGCAAAATTCTTTCCGACTCATAACACTGCCTAAAGCACTGGAGCAGGGTAGTAGACACATTCATAATCTTCCCAGCTCTGCTGCTTATATGTTGGAACCTGGAAAATTGCCCATTGCTAACCCAATGAGTTATATTGGTTTTGAGCATAAAATGCACTGAAACATGCTGACGAAGATCAAGTTGTACATTGCAAGTTTGAGTCATGACAGCACAAAAAAAACCCCCTGTTGTAAAATTCTCTATTCACACTTCTTTGGAATACTTTCACAAATGGAAGATTTAAAGTCTATAAACTTCTTAAAGAAGTATGTAATTTGTAAGCTTTGATTTATTTTTTTTTTAAATAAACCACACAGAATTAATTTTTCCCAGAGCCCAGCTAAGCCTTGTCTATACTGCAAGCTCTGTGCATTGTTTTGTTTCCCAGTTTGCCTACAGCTGGAATAATTTCCACCAGAACAAAAAGAGGAGGTCAGAAACTGTAATGCTTCACGTTTTAACAGTATCACTAGCTCTATTGCTCACAACCATTATTTTGCCCTCCTTCTTTTAGTTGTTTCTCTAGTGTGGAAACACCTCTTCATTTTTGCCGAACACACCTTGTTTGTGGCTCAGGGGCCAATTTTCTCTTTGAAGGATAGCTCGGTGCTGCAGAGATATATTTCTTAGGGAATGTTACAAAACGTGGACACCCATCTATCTCTCATGAGGTAGTAACAATCTGCAGCACAGACAGTCTTTCCTTTTTGCAGAAACTTCGGCTAAATGTTTCCATTTTCTCCTTAGAGCTACTACCTCACACCCCTTCTTGGTCTCCATGGATTCTCTCTGGAGTGAACACTTTTCTCTCTGCTCCTGTGCCAGTCCAGTGCTGCTCCTAAAGGACGTGGCTACCTTGTGCATGCAGGACCTTGCAGGCATTGGAGACAACTTCACACCAACCAACCTCTGGCTCTTGGAGAGGTCTAGTTGCAGCAACGGGGCAGTCAGACGAGGTCACTGCCTCGGCATCTCCCCAGGGTCTTCAGCAGCTTTTGTCACTTGTACCCACAATGTTTTTATGGAGGGCAAGGAAGGAACAGAAAGAAGGTGGCACCAACAGCCTGAAAGAACAAGTACAAGCCTTCACTGGAATCTGTGAATCCATCCTTTCTTAGCCAACTCCCTCCTTTCTACTAGAAATTTGTCTCAATTGTAATAAATGCAAAGCCATTAATTGCTTCAGGATTTTCACAAGCAGTCTAGCCAAACGATCTGTTAATATAGCTTTTCCTATAAGAGTTGCTAGAAAAGAAAAAATTGAGTCAAAAATATTCTAGGTACTTTCTCCTTTTTTTTTTTTTTAACTGGACTTTTCCAAACAAAATGTGAGTTCATATGTAAAATTCAATCACAATTCTTCTGAAATGTAGAAAGAATAAACAGTAAAGAAAATATGCAATTGACAAACAAACCTGATGCATTATTTCTTCCCTAAGTTGAACAAAATATTTTCAAATGTTGTAAATTAACACTTTTCTGTATTGTCTTTCCTTACAAGATCTCAGCAAGCTTTCACAAACAGTAAACAATGGATGACTCATCATCTTAATGAATCATAAGGAACTGATAAAAATCTTTACACATTCAATAGGCCTAAATACAGCCATTTCTTGGATGGAATATTGCATGCTTTCAGCATGGAATACTACAATCCATCTAATGAAAAGGCAGATACTGAGTCCTATTGAAATTTAAAAGGGAAGACATACAGGAAGATTACATTCACTCTTGCTATTATTATGTGTTTACATAGCTAATGCTAACATTCTTGTTATTAGTAATGACAAAATTTTGGTTCTAGTTTTACTCTGGAGGACTAGTCCCTGGCACCAGAGTGAAAATATAATTCAAAAGAGTCTCTGGTGGAATCTGTGCCACTGTGAATACATCCTTCAAGCACACATAATGTCTCAGGACCTTATACATCCTTCCTAATCTGCTTGTGCACATATTAGATCATACCTAAAGATGTGAGATCACATATGTTGCCAGACCCTCCGTCAGGAAACACAGGTCTAGTTAAGCTAGCATTTCTCTACTCCAAGGCTCCTGTGATTGCTTTCATCACAAGGTTTGACTTCTTCCTACTGCAAAAGTCAGTCCTACCTTCATTTAATCATCATTAGTAGGCGTGGTCATGCTTTGCTCGAGTCACATTTGAAGGGATTTGAGGGAAACACATGTGCATATACACACAAACATTGCTAAGACTGGAAAGATAGACTTTGGTATTGGAAAGCTTTCTGACTCTGCCTGTGTCAAAGTTTAAAGGTTTGGCCAGCCACTAAACTTTCACAGACACTCTCTGTGATACCCCACCCTCCAAAGGGAGGATAACAAGGAGAGAGACTTCGAGGATGAAAAAACCTTGAACTAGTTTAACAAAAAAGAAAAAAATACTAACATTAACAATGAAGATGTTAAACTACATATAGATATTATGCAAGCATACAAATATATTCAAAGATACAAAAGATTGTGTTGATATGGAACCTGCACCCTCAGAATGACAACTAGGTCCCAAGTAGAAAAGTCCAAGACTAGACTCAGCAGCAGATAGGAGCACCCAAGCCTAGAGTCCCAATGAAGCCCCAAAAAACCTGAAAAGGGGCCATGTTACTCCCATCCAGATAGTCAGGGAAAAGATAAACTGTCCTGTCAGACAGTGCTCCTCTACAGCATGGAAGTAGGAGATGGGAACACCAGCAGCACAAGGAGAGATGACAAACAACCAATAACAAGCCTTCCAACACACCAACCATCAGAAGTCCTAGGGCTCTTCTCTTGGACCCTTTTAGACCGAGCACCATGGGAAGGAACACTGGAACTGCTCCATTTAAGTCACCCGACCCATCCTCTCCTGCCCACAGGAATAGCTGTCCCCTTACCCACTGAGATTGCTCCATGGGCCAGGAGCCCCAGAGAGCTTTCATCCTGGTGCTCTCAAGCCAGAAAAGTCTAAAAAGTGCAGAGGCATCACAAAAGCCTCATCCACATTCCCTCTTCTGGAACACATCTCGTCTTGGGACAATATATAATGTATACGATTAAATGTATGATGCAAAGGGAGCATAAATAAAACATTCATCTTATTCATTACTGTTGTGAACCTTGTAGCCCACAAAAACCCCAAGATTGTATTTCTTGCACTTCTCTTGACATTAGAATTTACAAGATGATGTCAGCTTACAGGTTAGAGGAAAGATAGCTCCAAGTAGATACTGAAATGGCCATGCTGTGAAGCACAGATACATTTCAAATGCTCACTCTGTTCAGTCGTGTTGTTTTTATACTGAGTTAGAACAAAATCCATCCTAAAAATCATTGACGTGCAGTTGCTGTTGCAAATGTGGTAGTACACTGGCAGCACGCTTCAAAATGTCCCTGAAAAGGAGCAGGATGTAGGAGGAAAGAGTAGGTTGGGAGGATACTAAACGCTGAGGAAGATGGCAAGTGGTCCAAGAAAGTACCAAGTCTTCATACGTGCTGCAGCATAATCCCTTTCATGGTAATGAAGAAGAAACTTACAGCATGTGATCTGCTGTGCCCTCCTGAGACCTCAAGATGTGATTGCAGCCAATTGACTTTAGCAACATGAAGATTTTACCACAAGCCAGTTTACAAGACAGATGTATTCTGAGTGAAATGAAGCTAAGGACAACAGAAAACTACGTGTCACAGAATCACAGAATGTTAGGGGCTGGAAGGGACCTCAAAAGATCATCTAGTCCCTAGCATTAAGCAGTAACCATCTCCCTTTGACATCATTGCACATATGTTAGATGTGTCTTAATTTGAAACGATAGCAAGAGGAAAGCTCTCTGGGATAAACAAAATTCCCAGGACAGCAAGAGACATAAAACTCTTCCAGCCAAAATATTCTGAATTTTTTATTCTTTCTGGCTTCAGAACCCTATAAATATAGTCTGCAGAACTTCTAAAAAAGATTTTGTACACTGATAAAAGCTTGGTTTGCTTTTCTCTTGTGTCTGTTCCTAGTTAATTCAGCTTGGTGTAAACTTAGCATGAGAAAACATGAATTATTTTCATTATGAATATATAGAATATGGAAAATAATCACAACAGCCTTTCTAGAAAAAGAAAACTGAAAAATCAATATGTGGAGAGAATAACATTGGATAGAACCGGTAAAAATGAAAGCTGAGAAGGTATTTGCTTCCCTAAAAATAGAAGCTATTTTGCTCAGAAAACTGAAATATTTTATTTTATTCTGGTGTTTTGACTTGTTTTAAATTCAGGGATGAAATACTGTACCCTCTAAATGGCACCCAGTATTTAACACTGCACCAGTTGTTACATTTTCTGTATTTTCCTCACACAAACCAATCCAGCAGCAACTGAGAAAATGGTATAAGGCAATGCAGGCAGAAGTACCATGTTATCCAATTGAAATATGAGCTATTGGAGAAAGAAAATTTGTATTTGCTAAGATTCAATAAAAATGGCAGTTTGAGTGGAATAGTTTGAACACTTACTCAAGCTTTTGCCCTTTTTATTTTCTTGTTATTGTTCTCTTTTCTTTCTATTCCTTGCTTGATTTGGACTTCCATGTCTCATGAGTTGATACTTAATGAGAGATGTAAGATATCCCAGATACATTATGAAATGCATATTAGATTATTCAAATTATAATAAATAATGTTTAGGAGAGCTCTTGAGGGAGATTTTTGAAGACAGCACTTCAGAAATCTGTGCATCTAGCTCGATCAGGCCAAAATAACACAAGTGTTGTCTTCTTGCTGTTACATGGGGATAGAAAAAAAATAAAGATGCTTGCACCAGTCTTGTAACACTGTTTTCCTTGCTAATAGGAGACAGGGGCAACTAGTGTGGGGCTTTCCACTCCTCTAGTACCTCTTCCTGCCTGCCTACAAGCCCTCATGCACAGCACACATGGGGAAGCAAAAGTAGCATGGGTGTCTGTAGAGTGAAATCTGTGGCAGAAGGCAGCACTGGAGGTGGGTTTCCTTCAAGAAGCTCATTCAGGCCATAAGAAAGCATGTGAGAATGCTAAAAACTTATTTAATGTGGATCCAAAGTGTAGCACATAGAAGGTTTGGGGAAGTAGAAGCTAACCTGTGTACTTAGGTCTGGTGTGTTACAAGACCAAAGAAAACTGTTAAAGGCACTATGAATTATTTCTTCTGATGATTGACTAAAAATTTTTCACTGATTGCAGCAAAAAACCAGCCCTTTCTCTTTAAAAAAAAAAGGCACAATGCTTTACTCTTAAAAAAAATAATGGAGATACTACCGCTGCTCTCTGATTGCACTAACTCTTGGTTTAGAACTTTTTCATGGTGATCACATCTCCCTATTGAAAAAAATTAAGGTCATCACTCTTACTTTTCCAGAGGTGAGCTGAGGTATTTAGTGCTAGCTTGAAACTTACAGTAAATGTGAAGTATAAATGGCAGTACATGAAACATACCAGTATAAAATTGGAAGCACGACCAATTTTATAGTGGACGTCTGTATTTCCTCATATCTCTCATTAAGAGCCTTATATATCACACATACTCTGGCAAGAAAAACTCTTTTATGTAATTAGGAAGACTTGCTCCCAAATTTATTTCCATGAATGAAAAATATGTGCTGTGATACTCATGACTCACAAAAAAAATCCTCCAACACTAGCACTGAAAATGGGGAAGGAATTGGAAATAATTCAACCCTTTCAAAACCACATTTGTATCAGCTGCTGTTCAAAATGTGTCAAGAGTCAAACAGTCCTTGTGTAGGTGTAAGACCATGGAGGAAGGAGATGAGCTGTTTTGAGATGTGATGAATGGAGCTCATTTCACAGATGCAACCAACACTCACGGAAGTTCAATATGTGTTCTTGGTCTGACGCAATCTTTTATCAAGGCAGAGCCTCAGCTGGTCTACATAGTTCAGCTGAAGGCCCCTCGAAGAGACAGCAGTACCCTTCACAACCCTGCATCTGCTTCTGAACTCAGCTACTGAAAAGTGTTGCCGAGGTGTCTTGAGTGTATTTTTACAGATGTCACTTCTATAATTAATTCTTTCTGTGCCCCCATCTGAACCTAGGCCCATTAACATAAGTGAATGAAACCGCTGTGCTTGTGAGCAGTTGGTTGTTTTGTACATGATAGTGCATGAGAAATTGGTTTTAAAAATGATTCCTTTGCAAAATCGTGTTTTCAAAACAGTTGTAAAGGCTGAACTAAAGGCTGGTGTTGAATTTTCATGGTTTTAAATTGATCATGTTCTGGTTCACCGCAGATATTGTCATGAAGGGTTTGCTTTCTATAACCCATTCCAGTTCTTGATCTTAATGCCTAGGAGGGAATTTGGAGTGTGGAAACCTGAGAACCTCAATTAGTAACAGAATAAAATCTGCTAAGAATTTTCTTTCCTTTTTGCATAGAAGTTGCATATGTAATATGACTGAAATGAGGCAGCCACCAGGGTATGCAAAACATTACACAGGCATAATTCATATTTCATGAGATCCTTCACAAAGAATGGAATGGTTAAAGGGAAGAGTAACTTATATTAAATATTTAAGAATCTGCTACATTCCGTAAAAAGCGTTAGCAATGCAGCAAGCGGCTAGTAGATGTTTATCGTTGTTCTTGTGCTCTTAAATTACTCTTTAACTATTTAGATTAGGATAAAAATAATACAGATGGTAAAAAGCAAGCAGTGGAATCTAATGATGGAGAAGAATGAGGTTATAACTTCTGAGGAAAAAATTTATTGTTGAGTAAATAATTGCTACTCCTAGATGAAAAGCTAAACAAATGTATTTTTTACTTAAATAATGAGATCCTTGACTGAGAATAAAGTCAAAGGATCCCACAGAGATCAAATACTCTACCAAAACTCATTGACATTTTTGCTTCTGTTTCACTTGGGCTTTTTGCAGAATGGAGATGAGACAGGTTCTGTGGTGTTTTGAAAACATACTTGTTTTAATTTGAACCTTTCCAGTACCAAAGACCAAAAAGAACAGTTTAGGTTTTAATAATAATTTATTTTCCTCAATCGACCAAACGTTGTACTGAATCACTTTATAAGAGCATGTCTTTCTAACTCAGGATGTGATTTAACTTCTTCATTAAATATCTTTAATATCACTCTACAATGTTTGTTCCCATTAGATAGCGTGTGTTTTACGTACCCCACACAGGTATGAGGAGAAGCTTTAACTACTTGAGAGTAAACATTGTAAAAATGAGCTAGGTATTGGGAAAAAAAAATCCAAGATTGGTGCTTTTTCTTGCTTTCCTGTCAAAAACTAGCCAATTCAGAGCTAAAGAAATATACTTTTGATGTTGCCACAGCTTGTACATATGAAGGAATGAAGTAGCTACAATGTTTATGTGAAACAAGCTGCAAGAATTGTACACAGCCCTTCCTAGCTGCCTTGGGATAGTCACCCTGGCAGCTGTGCTCTGGTTTCCCTTATGCTGTTCGTTGGAAGCCAGAATTAACTGAAAGCTAGAGCAAATGTCTGAGAAAGCATCAAACAAATTTCATATTCCTGTGAACTTAAGAAGTGAATGCAGGGATTTCCTAAAAGCCAGGTCCCTCAAGAATTTAAGAACCTTTCTTATTTCCCCAACGGTCTTGTTTATGTTCTTGCAAAAAGAGATAACCTAGAGTGTGGGAATTAGAATTAAGAAAGCCAGCATAAACATGGCTTTCTACCATGAGGGGACAGAGGAGCATAAAATTCTAATAAATAAAGCTTAGAGGAAACTAATTGCTTTTCCCTGCTCCCCCCCTAGCCTCTTCTTTTTTCTCCGTTATTTGGGGCAGCCAAAATTTGTTGTGGTTTTCACCACTGTACGTTGCGCCCTTTTAACAGTATACTGCAACAATAATGCCTAATCTCTTTCTTGTGGCCAAATGCCTTGGTGGAAGGAAATGGGACGGAAGGGATGAGTCAGTTGGCACTGACAGGAATATTTTCACAGCCTCCAGTCAGCCATTTGTTTATTCCTTTTTCATTGCAACAGAACTGAAAGGCCTTTGCTGAGCAGCCCACCAAGGGACTGCAAAGGCAGAAGACGATGGTCTCCAGGCTCTCGTGTCTCCACTTGCCCATTTCTTGCTTAACACTACATCGTGGGACAGCCTTTGAGCTCAGTACCGGCTTAGTACTGGTCTTGAGCAGTGAGACCTTCTCTGAGACTGGGCTTCCAGACTCCAATATTTATAGACGTAGCAGAAGAATGCTTTGATTTGAACACTTTTATGTTAGGTGAGGTACAAATACCTCAGAAAGCTAAAATATTCTTGCCTGGGATGTCAGCCACAAGTAACATTGGTTTAACTGTATTTTGAATGCATATGAAGCAATCCAGGGTTATGGGACCGTAGCTGAAGTGACTTTCAGAACTTTCATATACACATCATTTGGTTTGATTAATCCCTAATTCTAGAATTGTATTTGTAGAAATAATATCTGCACCACAGTTTAGAAACTGATAGCTGTAGAAAAAGAAATATTGAGAGCAGAGGTGTAATGTTTTACATTGTTTAGGCTAAGAGTGAAAAAAAAGTTACACTTGTAGTTGCTGTCCTATCACTGTAAATTGCCTGATCTGCCACAGTTCAGTCATTCACAGAATGAAAAAAGTTCATCTTTATAGAACAGGAGTCCTCCTGCTGACAGACAGAGCTGAAAATGAAGGAGCTTGTGTCCAAATGCAAATATGATTATATGCTAATAATTTCAATAGTGCATGTGTGTTCCAGGTGGCAAACACTTCTTGTGTTTGCTCTCAGTTCTCAGTAACAGGAAGATGAGATCTCCCAGGGAAAGAATTGACAGTTTTGCATAACTTTGTACAAATCCATGCTTGGGGAATTTTTTTTCCGCAAAGATTACTTTTCTTTCTGATGTCAGTAGGCATAATCCTTCTGTTAACCCCGCAGCAGAACTAACAGGACAAGGCAACACAAAAGACAAAACACAATCAACAAACGGTTAGGCCTATCTGACACAATTTATGTAGAAAATTGAAATTTTTCCAAATCTACCTCAGAAAGAAAAGCAAAATCTTACAGTTGGAAAGTGTGAGGCATATAAATCTCATAATTAAGTTCTTACAACCATAGAAGCATTTAGGTTGGAGAAGATCTTTAAGATCGTCAAGTACAGCCATTCTTGTGGCAGAGGAGAAAAAGAGACCACCCTAAAAACAACAGCAGATTTGTCAGTCTTTCTCAGTTCAGAGATGGAAATTATTCGTCTCTGGTGAATAGTAGAATGGAATCATAGAATGTCCTAAGCTGGAAGGGACCTTAGAGATCATTTTAATTCAGCCTCCCTGCCGCCAGGGACGCCACCTCTCAACTAGATCAGGCAACATATGGGGACTGAACAAGAATCGAACCCGCAACCTTAGCGTTGTTAGCGCTACGCTCAACTGACTGAGCTAACCGGCCCCCTATGATGGCCAAAATGATTTCATGAATAAAGGTAGGGGGTTTTAAGAATTTTTGAAAATATTTATTAACTCATGCAGTGGTTTGGCCCTGGCTGGAGGCCAGGAGCTCACCAAAGCTGCTCTATCACTCTCCTTTCTTAGATGGACAGGGGAGAGGGAAGATGTAACAAGAGGCCCATGGGTTAAGATAGAAAGTAGTTTAATAAAACAATAGCAAATGCTGCATGTGGAAGCAAAGCGAAACAAAGATTATTCTCTATTTCCTATCAGCGGGCGATGTCCGGCCGCTTTCCGTAGTCGGAGCGGCTGCCCCGGAGGACAAACACAAACAGCGAATGCCCCCCCACTTCTCTCTTCCTTCTCGCTTTTATATCTGAGCTGATGTCGTATAGTGTGGAATACCCCTTTGGTCAGTTTGGGTCAGCTGGCCCAGCTGTGTCCCCTCCCAAGATGTTGCCCACATCCAGCCTGCTGTTGGGGGAACATTGGAAAACCACAGCCTCGGTGCTGGGTGAGCACTGCTCAGCAGTAGCTGAAACACTGGAGTGCTACCAACACCCTTCTAGCTACCACTACAAAATACAGCTGCTGTGGCAAGATTAACTCCACCTCAGCCTGACCCAAGACAACTCAGTAAGTACAATATTAAGTGGTAGATACTTCAGGAAAAGATACTCAAGCAGAAAATCTAGACAAGTCCTATTTAACCTCTGTACCACAGAAAGCAAGAACAGCATTGGCTTAGGATGGGTGACAATTTAGAATAATCCAGATTTCAGGAGAACTCTGCATCTCTAGGTCATAAACTCCTCAAAGAAGGGGAAAAACAACTGCGAGGAAAAAAAAAAAGTAGAATCATCTTCATTCCTGCCAGTCTACGGTTCATTTTGTCTGATTGCTAGAGGAGATCTTTACTTGCAGCGTCAGCTAGCGGCTATGGAGGAAAATGATTAAAGCATGAGAAAGCAGGGTTTGATTTTTCTGGAGCGAATACTTAAAAGCTGATGCGAGGGGCTTGCACGGGCAAGGAGCTTCCGATGTAAACAATGCACTGGCTGTAGTGGGCCATTGCAATCTTCCTTTGCTGTTTTTCACCCAGTCTCTCAGTCATTTCTGTGGAAGGCTTCCTTTTCTGTCTTTTGACATTCACTTTGTGATCTTGGGCAAGTCATGTAATCTCTCTAATATGATTTTTGTTTTCATTTGCATCTTCCTATTTCTTTCCTTCTGTGGCAGTTTCCATAGACTCGCTCAGATCTGATGGGCCTAGCCTTCTGCTCAGACCACCGCACAGTGCAGGCAGAAGAGGTGGCCTCAGAGGTGAGTATCACCTGCCTTTTCTGCGTGGACCTGGTGGAGGACAGGAAGACTTACACCACCATGGCCGCAGTGCCAGGTCAAAGCTCACCGATCCCAGCAGCCCCAGCCAAGTGGCATCCACAGCTCCTGTGGCTCTCAAGCACTGCAGGACACCTGACATTCCTGCCCTCCTGGGCCCACGTGGCTACAAGACTGCTTCTGCTTGTAGTGTGGGGCCCAAACTCCATCCCGCCGGTGCAGAAGACACTGTGAGGAAAGCTGTGTGTCAGCACTAAGTGCTGCTAGCAGCATCCCCAACCAGGCAGTGCTGACACCATTCCACAGCTCCCCTGCCCCTGACACCAGCAAGCTCAGCACTGCCAGCCAGCTGCGATCGAAAGTCTCCTTCACTTCCCAGTGCACAACAGCAGCAGCCCTGCTGTGCCTGCGAGGATACAAGACTGTTCCCATTTGGACATCAGGCCAAAAATCCCTACAGGTGGCCTGGCTACCGCTGCAGGATGTGACACATTTCATCTCCGAGTGCCGGCCCTGATCCCCTCCACTGGCACAATAAAGTCTCTTGTCAATCTCTGAACTCTCCCCTCATTGCTGTCTGTCCTGGGTTTAGCAAAAAAAACCAGTCCTGTTTAGTGATTTTTACTTTTCAGTTTAGTCTCTTCTAAAAGGCTGCACTTTCTGAAGTTGGCAGCATCGTTGTCCAGACAGTGTGTGCTACTGGCAGTGATAACACCTGATGTTCACAGTTACTGCCTGGGACTGGGATGCAGAAAGGCTCTTGCTGATACTTATTCCTACAGTGACCAAGGCCACTGCTGGCTCTTGTGTGCCACGCTGGGGGTGCCGGCTAGTAAGAGGGGTCACAAGGAAGTAAAAGGTTGCACCTCCAGGGGGTAATAGACAGGACAGTTGATCAACATTCCATATACGTCATATTTAGTATAAATTGAGTGATCATGAGAGTTTCTTCCCCTTTTCTGCAATGGCCGGTGTCCAGGGGGGACTCTGTTCAATCTCTTGCTTTTGATCTGGATCCAGCTCCCTGTATCCAGCTGAGCCGGGGGCTTCCCCAGTCCCTCCTACTCTGCAGCATCAGTGGGGATTGCTGTCAGGGAGGGAGTTGGGTTCAATATCAGGATTATATATAGTTATATATAGCTCTTTATCATTTCACTGTTATTTCCATTATTGCTTCATTAAACCTGTTCTAGTTTTTATTCTCTAACCTGTAAATCTCTCTGCTTCATTCCCTTTTCCTTCCCATTTGACGGGGAAAGACGGGATTAGAGAGCACCTGTCCACGTTTAGTGGCTGGCCCAGCCCTAACCCATGACTCTGCCACCAAGGAAGGACCCTGCATTTCTCACCTCACTCATCCCTTTTCTCTTCTTGTGTCCTTCTGCTGGGAGCACCATCCAGAGCAGGCAGTGGGGGCAGCTCAGGAGGAGAACATCACATTACAGCCTCCAGTGCCGCCCTGGAGCTCACCAGCCCCAGCACTACCAGACAGGCAGCATCAGGTCCTTTCCACAGCTCCCCAGGACCAGCAGCCCCAGCACTGGCAGCCAGGCAGCATCAGGGCCCTGCCATGGCTCCCTGGTGCTGGAGACCAGCTACTCCAGCACTGGCGGCCCAGGGATCCTCACTGCTTGAGGGCAGAAGCCACTCCAGCCTACCCCGGCCTCACCAAATGTGAAATCACTCCTGGTTGAACTATCTGGTCAAGAATCCCTACAGACAGCCCAGAAGATGCCCTCACAAGAACCGCTTCCCCAGCACTAGAGACCAGAAGCCCCAGCATCAGCAGCCAGATGGCATTGGGGCTACCCCTAGCTGCATATAACAGCCACAGACTGACCATGTGGCTGCCACAACACTGCAAAATGTCACTAGTGAGCAAGCAGGCCTTACAGTGCCATTATCTTTACATGCCCATCAGTAGCATTTTACTGCTACCTGCTGTACCACTGTCATTTAATCTTAAACCTTTTACCTGACCTAAGTCTGAAATTTTCTCAAAGATAATAGAGGAAATCTTTTCTGTTCATTACTGCAGGTAGAATAGGAGGCCTTTCTGTCTATCCATTTAACAGACCTATCCGGTCTGTGCAAAAGTCTAACGGAGAATGGAGTTTAACTGTAGACTGCCGTGGCCTGAATGAAATTACACTACCGATAAGCGCTGCTGTGCCAGGCATCAAAGGCAGCTCAGTGGTATGCCACAAATGACACTGATAACGACGTTTTCTCTACCCCTATAGCAGCAGAGTGCAGGCCACAGCTTGCCTTCACCTGGAGGGGTATCCAGTACACCTGGAATCGACTGCCCCAGGGCTGGAAACACAGCCCTACCATCTGCCATGGACTGATCCAGACTGCACCGGAGAAAGGTGGAGCTCTGGAACGCCTGCAATACATCGATGACGTCATCATACAGGGGAACAGAGCAGAAGTTGTTTTTATGAAAGGTGAGAAAATAATTGAGATGCTTTTAGACACTGGTTTTGCTACGAAGAGAAGCAAGGCCAAGGGACCTGTGAGGGAGATCCAGTATTTGGGAATTAAATAGCACGATGGGTGTCACCCAATCCCAATGGGCGTGATTGACACAATGTCAGCTCTGTCCCCAACAACTAACAGCAAGGAAGCACAATCCTTATGCCCTGTGGGTTTCTGGAGAATGCATATTCCTGATTATAGTCAGATATGGAAGAGATCTGAAAGAAAAACCTGAGAGAAAATCTGAAAGAAAAGACCCTGAACAACAGGCCTTTGAACAAACCAAACAGGAGATTGCACAGGCAGGAGATCTTGGGCCAATCCAAACAGGATAGGATGTTAAAAATCTGCTCTACACCGCAACTGGGGACAATGGTCTCGCCTGGAGCCTCTGGCAGAGAGCAGCAGAAGAAACTTGAGGATCATCCTTAGGATTTTGGAGTTGAAAACACAAAGGCTCCCAGGCCAACTATAGTCCAACTGAAAATAAAATACTGGCTGCCTGTGAAGGAGTCGGAGCTCCTTTGGAAGTGATAGGTGCTGAAGCACAGCTCCTCCTGGTACCACGATTACCAGTCCTAGGCTGGATGTTCAAAGGTCAAGTTCCCTCCACGCATCATGCCACCGATGCTACAGGGAGCAAATGGATGGTCCTAGTTACACAGAGAGCTTGAACTGGTCAAACTGGACAAATAGGAACACTCTTTAGCAGAGCCTCTGCTTACAGTAAGGTTGGGGAATGAGAAAATACAATTTTTATCAGATACACGAGCTGCTTATTCGTTACTAATCACACATAAAGGTAATTTCAATAAGCAGAGGGCATAAATTATTGGTGCCACATGGCAAAGAGGAAGCTAGCCGTTTTTCCGGCCTGTGAAGTTTGGAACTGGAAAAAGGGTGCGAGTCTGTCCATTTCTCCATGTACCGGACTGCCCTGTGTTGCTCTAGGGATGAGACATATTGAGCAAACTGAACGCACCAAGTACTTTTGAAAAAGGAAAAATTCCAGCTCACATTCCTGAAAATAAAGGTCTGGATGCTCAAGGCTTTATGTTACAGACGGAAGCCGTGTCAAAGGAGATACCAGAGGAAGCCGAAAACACCAAAACACCTCTCGCTGGGAAGGGCCTCAGGAACACCAGGAAGATCTCGAGCAGCTGAATCACGGGTAACCATCCGAGTGAAGCCAGATGCCAGCCCAGAAAGGCAAAAGCAGGACCCAAGCAAATGAGAGGATACTTTTGGGAACAACCAGGTAATGTCAGGAAAGGGTGGCCAGCACGTCTCCGAGCAGTGGCCCCAACAGTTCTATCAATCCAGGAGGCATGGAAGGTAGCACTTGCACAAAATGTGACTGTATTTGTGTCTCACGCAGTTACAGCCGTCTTAGAACAAAAGGGAGGGCATTGGCTGTCACCAAACCAGATGCCAAAATACCAAGCTGTTCTTCTGGAGCAGGACGATGCAGAAGTGAGAGCGACTACAATCCTGAATTCAGCTGCTTTCCAAAGTGCTGACCCCGGTGCAGAGGAGCCAACTCACGCCTGCTTGCAGACGATGGAGCAGACGTACTCCAGCAGAGCCAGCTCGAAAGACACGCCTGTGGAAAGCACGCGTTGCGACTTAGAGCAGAAACACAAGCACGAAGTGTGCGAAAGCGCAGTGAAGAAACACGAGTTATGTTTAAGGAATGGTCTGCACATACCCCAAAGATCTTCACTCGGAGTCCCAGAAAGAAGAAACAGTTCTGGAGGCTACTGGCAAATTGAGTTTTCCAAACTCCCAAGACAAAAGGGTTATCGGTACCTTTTGGTAGCGATAGATACTTTTTCAGGCTGGCCAGAGGCTTTTCCTTGTCACTCCAGCAAAGCAAGGTAGCAAAGGTATCACTTCCAGAACTAGTACCAAGGATTGGAAGTGCTTTGTTAGGTTTGCCTGGCCGGATTTCGGTGCGGGGGCGGGCTGTAGGCACAGCTTCTGCAAGAAGCTGCTAGAAGTTTCCCCTAAGTCTGACAGAGACAACGGCAGCCGACTTC
>NW_009696350.1:0-3080 GCF_000703405.1 Apaloderma vittatum | reverse complement strand
TCAGTGATGAACGGACATGAATGCCTCTGTGAAAATACAATCAACAGGCAGAGAAAAAGAACTGTGCAACAACAGCAGGCAAAGAGAGAGAGGAGAGAGAATATGTGAAGACACCAAGGTCAGTGAAGAAGGAGGGGTGCAGGTTGTGCTCCAGATGCCAGAGCAGAGTCCCCGTGGTGAAGACCATGGTGAGGCAGGCTGTCCCCCTGCAGCCCATGGAGGTGACGGGGTGTAGATGTCCACCTGCGGCCCATGGAGGACCCCATGCTGGAGTGGGTGGATGTCTGAAGGGGGCTGTGACCCCATGGGAAGCCAGCACTGGAGCAGGTCGCTACTGGAGCCTGTAGCCCGTGGAGAGAGAGGAGCCCATGCAGGAGCAGGTTGGCTGCCAGGACTTTTTTGACACTGCAGGGGACTCACGCTGGAGCAGTTTCCCCTGAAGGACTGCACCTCGTGGAGAGACTCACGTTGGGGCAGTTTGTGATGAACTTTCTCTCGTGAGACAATTCAGGTTGGAGAAAGTGGGTGACGAATGTCTCCTGTGAGAGGGGGCCCACCATGGCCCAGGGGAAGAGGAAGGAGTCCTCCCCCAGAGGAAGGAAAACATCGGGGAAGAAGGGGCAACGTCGGATGAATGGACCACACCTCCCATTCCCTGTTCCCCTGTGCCACTTCGAGGGAGGAGGTGGATAAATCGGGATTGATATTAAGCTGGGGAAGAAGGGAGGGAAGGTGTTTTTTAAGAATGAATCAGAGCTTGAAGAGACAAGGGAGTAGAACCTGTCAAGAAGCCCAAATCAAGGGGCCAGATGCTTTACCTTTAGCCTTGCTAAGAGCATGTGTTGTACCCAGAGCTAAAGAAAAGCTGAACCCATTTGAAATCACATATGGCAAACCGTATCAGGTCACAGAAACAGGGGTTAATCCTGAGCTTGTAGGAGGGCATTATCTGAAAGAGTATGTTATCTCTCTAGAAAAGCTCTCTCCTCTCTTCACACGAGTATCGCCATGAGTGCACCAATCTCCCTGGATGTACCCATGTACCAGGACCAGCCCGGAGACCAGCTCTTTCTGAAGATGTGGCCAGACGAACGAACCCTTGAAGGAGAGGTGGAAAAGATCATTCCAGATTCTACTCACCACCTACAGCTGCTAATGGGATGGCAAATCCTGAAGAGTATCAATATGGAATGACCACCAACTCTATTCAGGCTGAAGAAATCTTGCCCCCTCCACACACATCTGCAAGGAGCATCTGTGCTAACTCACATGAGAAGCGAGGCTAATTTGAACAGACTCAAACAAAACCAGATAAAATTGTTACCACGAAACAGTAATTGTAAAATGAGGTGTGTTTCTACTAATTAAATTACAAAATAAAGAGGTTGCATTTTTTCAATGTAGTCTCTTTAGAAACTGACGTCCTCTTGCATGAGGACAGCCTTTGGGTGGGGGACATCTCGCTCAAGAGAGATGTCGAGATGGAGGAGGCCCCAGTCACAGTCACCAACCGAAAACAAAAGACCCCAACCGCCAGCGCCGGGGCAGGAGGGAGGGTTTAGGATTGTTGCAGGTGCAGATGATTTTGGGGAGGGAGGAGGGATGGATTACAATTGTTGTGCGTTACAGTGTTTCTGGGGATGGGGGGCAGATGGGATTGGGATTGTTATGGGTTGGGATGATTTTGGGGACGGGGATTTTAAGATTGATGTGGGTTCAGAAGATTTTGAAGGGGGGCAGGGGGGATTAGGATTGTTGTGTGTTATGATGATTTTGGGGAGGGTAGGATTAGGATTGATGTGAGCTCCGATTATTTTGAGGAGGGTGGAGGGGGGGATTAGGATTGTTGTTGGTTGAGAGAATTTTGGGGAGGGCGGAGGGTGGGATTAGGATTGTTTTCAGTTCAGATGATTTTTGCAGGGAAGTGTACGACTGTTGTGGACACCTGACAGTTTTGGGCAGGGAGGGTGCTGAGGAGATGGGAGGCAGGGGGCTGGGAGGATTGTTTTCCATGCTGTTGTTACTTTTATGAATTTTTTAGTTGTCATTTTGTTATTAAAAGACTGCTACATAGAACGTCTCTGTACGCATGGGATGGGGAGGGAGGGCAGGCGGCACCAGGAAACAACACCAAAGAGGTGCAAAAGCATCGCCAAGCCCCAAATCAAGTTCGCCAAGCCCCAAATCAAGTTCACCAAGCCCCAAATCAAGTTCACCAAGCCCCAAATCAAGTTCACCAAGCCCCAAAGGGCACCGAGCTGCCCCCAGGGCTGTGGCACTAGCAGCCACGCGGGCAGGCAGAGGGGGCATTCCCCTGTCCGCGTCCCCAGGGGAAGCAGCCCTTTGGTGGGGGGAGATAGACGGGGCTGTGCAGGACTCACGCACACGGCCCCACGCGTCAAGCAGCACTGACCCCTGCTTAGGAAAGACAAGCCGCTGGCTTTGGCACCGACAAATTAAACCATGGAACATGATTTGTAACAAGAAAGATCAAACCACTCGGGTTAATGAAGAGGAAAAGAGGACAAGGCCTTCCTCTTCTGGGGGTGGGCGCAAACAACCTCTCAGGCTCTGTTCTGCCTTGGCTCTTTAGGAGAGACAAGGATACTGACACCACAAGGAAGTGAAAGCAAACCTACAACCTGGTAACCTCCCCATTTGGAACTGAGCTTTGAAAATATAACCTGTCATAACAGGTCAGTGGTTTTGCTCACTTCAGAAATGTTTTTTATGCAGATTTCTGCAAGAATCACAGAATGTTATGAGTTGGAAGGGACCTCAAAAGATCATCTAGTCCAACCCCCCTGCCAGAGCAGGATCACCTACAGTAGGTCACACAGGAACATGGGTTTTTAAGTGTGCCCAGGGGAGACTCTACAACGTCTTTGGGCAGCCTGTGCCAGAGCTCTGTCACCCTCACAGTGAAAAAGATTATCCCAAGGTTTTCGTGGAACCTCGTGTGCTCCTGCTTGCACTCATTGCCACTTGTCCTGTCATTAAACATCCCTGAGAAGAGCCTGGCTTCATTTTCCTGACACTCACTGTTTATATATTTATAAAAATTAATGAGGTCACCCCTC
>NW_009696349.1:6831-10350 GCF_000703405.1 Apaloderma vittatum | reverse complement strand
CCAATGGCATCCTGGCCTGGATCAGCCCTGGAGGACCAGGGCAGGGATTGTCCCTCTGGACTCAGCGCTAGTGAGGCCACACCTCGAACCCTGTGCTCAGTTTTGGGCCCGTCATGACAAGAAGGACATTGAGCATGTCCAGAGAAGGACAACGGAGCTGGGGAAGGGTCTGGAGACCAAATGTCGTGAGGAGCAGCTGAGGGAGCTGGGGCTGTTCAACTGGAGCAGAGGAGGCTGAGGGGAGACCTTCTTGCTCTCTGCAACTCCCTGGCAGGAGGGGGTAGCGAGGTGGGGTCAGTCTCTCCTCTCAAGTGATAGGACAAGAAGAAATGGCCTGAAGGTGCACCAGGGGAGGTTTAGATTGGGCATTGATCTAGTCAAGAGGTGGCATCCCTGGCAGCAAGGAGGTTGGATTAAATGATCTCTAAGGTCCCTTTTAGCCTAGGCCATTCTGTGATTAAGAAAAATCTATTCGCGAAAAGGATTGTGAAGCCCTGGAACAGGCTGCCCAGGGCAGGGGTGGTGTCCCCACCCCTGGAGGGATTTAGAAGCTGGGTGACTGTGAGGCTCAGGGACATGGATTGGTTTTGCACCTGGCGCTACTTGTTCAGCTGTTGTACTCAGTGATCTTAAAGGTCTTTTCCAACCCAAACAATTCTGTGAATCTATGAAAAGTTTTCTGCCTGAGCAGTAGTTAGTAATTTTTCGTATTATAAAGCCATAATGTTCATGTGAAATGTTGTCATGCTTTTTTTTGTAAATAGTCTTGTGTACCTAAAGGCTGAAATAGCCTTCCCAAGCACATACCGGCTTCTTTTTTGCTGCTGTCAGTCTGAGTGATATTTTAATTTTTTCTGCCCCTAAAAATACTTCAGTCCCATAACTGATGGATAAATGAGAGAAACCCCAGGAAATGCTGCAATGTTTCTTTTCGCCAGCACAACGAATGCAGAAGCTAATAAATGTCCTTTTACATCAGGAGGAGGCGTATAATGAGTAAATGATGGGGAAAGGAATTTGGGAAATAAATGATCAATCCAATCTAAGTCGACAAACTTTCTTAATAACTTGGCCTTCGGTGGGTGAGAGGGCTCTGTTCAGCCCCGAATCACAGCGCGGGAGATGAACCATTTACATCGGGCAGCCAGTGGATTTTGTGAGGCTGGTTCTCCGGAAGGATAAGCCTTTTTCACGTGAGGTTTTGCAGGTTCACCACTTGCATACAAGGGAAAAGGGACAGCGGGTTTTATCCTTGTTACTGGATCTGCACAGAGAACGTTGGGTTTTGGGAAGGCTTTGCGTGAAGGACGCGGTTCAGACCGCCCTGAGGAAATCAGGGCTCTTTTTGGCATCCTGGTCGAGGGACATAATCTTTCTCATCTCATTTTATTTTGTTTTTCACCAAGTCGTGCCCAGGAGCAGTTGTGTCTGGTGGTGATTTTAACAACAGGGAGAGTCCAGCTGCTCTAAGAGATTAAGCCCAAATCTCAGGGTGTGGTCATTTTTTAAGGACACTGCAGAGAAGGGAAGACTGATACACCAGATTTTTTATGGCACAAATCTTGGCTTTGGCCAGGATTCGCCACAGAATAAAAGATAAAAGTTGAGGTTTTTTCTTCCATAGTGATGATTCGATGGAGAAATGCAAAATCCTGTATTTTTCTGTATTCTGTGAAACTTCTCAGAAATTGAAATATTAGCTTTACAGGAGAAGGAACTCAAATTCGAGATGGCCAGGAGAATTTGTGGGCAGAAAATGGGGAAAATAGGAGAGGAGAAAGAAAATCAGGACACTGGATGTGGTGACAAGCCCAGAGACAACTTCTTTTCAGCCAAGTTTCTGCTCTGAAGAAAGCAAAACCAATTTGTTTTGGGCATTACCCCGCTTCCTTTCAAATCCCTGACTCCCCATTCCTTCCAATGGGATGAAATAGATGACGTTGAGTTTCTGTATTGGTGAGATCCTTCTTGGAAAAAATAACGTCATTTTTACAGTAATACTTCCAAGGTGAAGCTTTCTTCTCTCTTGTATTCCGTTCTAACTGGTTTTCCGTCCGTTTCTGGGCTCTGTGTCTGATCAGCCCTGGGGATGAATTCGGCTGCGAAGGGGATCATCGTTGCTCTCATGGTTTTTAATTGGGATGTCAACACAGCTTAGGGAAAAGCAGTAACGAACCACTGGGAGGGGGCACAGAAAGAATAATTCCAGGCTGGTGGCGTGTTCAGCTCTTGAAACGTGTCAGGGAGAATTGAAAGTTCTCCCCATCTTTTCGAACTGAAAAAGCATTATACCTGAAAGCTGAGACTTTTCAATATGTTTCTATTCACATGCATATTTCTGTGCCTCAGAAGGCCTTTCCTTTTGAAATATGGAAAGATAATCATGTGTTTGAAATGAGGAGCTACTCTCCTGCCACTTTTGAAATCTTTATTTTTCCCCTCTCCCTCCACGTCAGAGAGTTTAACCATTTCCGTTACCGTGGGCCATAATCATGTAGGAATATGTATTTATGCACGCTAAAACACAAAAACATAGCTGCAGTAATTAGGAAGCAAATTCAAATGAACCATAGCAGAGGAGTTCAAACATATGTCTAATTCTCAGAAAAGAATTGTGATTTCTTAAAATGCATTACCTTAATAACGTTTCAGTGTTTTCCATATCTGGTGCCACTGTAATCCAGTTAAAGATTGTAATTTTTTTTTTTCTGTAACAAAATTTGTAGCTTGTTTACTATATATATAAAACATAAAGCCCAACGAAGATGCTCCTTATTCCCAATCGATTGTGACAATAATGTGGAATATTTTTTTTGTGTGTTTGATACCATATGTATTTTTAAAAGCCTTGCAGATAATTGTCGCTGCGTGCCAGCTTGAATGTCTGTTCGTGCCAAGCTTGCTGCTGATTTCATTAGTTAGTCCTCACTAGCCTACAGTTTTCAAAAGCAGAAGCAGAGTAATGCTTAGTAGAAGCTGACGTGATAGAAAGTGTAATTTTTGACCCATGCTATAGGAGGTGCCTCTGTTTTTTCAATTTGACCTTTGAGTAACGAGCAGAAGTTTGAACAGAAAAGCTGTCAGATGATCCCGCTTTTGTTTCATAGCTTGGAAAATTCACCATTTTCTCATTGCCTCAGATTCTCCAAGCCAGGGTAGACCAATGTAATCATCAAAATGTCATGCCGAGGGTGAATCCTCTGATAAATTCTAGAGAAGAAGACATCACACCATTTCTTGTCTAGAGAAGCGAGCGAGTTAAAACATGCGATCTTTCATGTTAACCATTTTATTCAGCAGCACATCTAGAGATTTGAAGGCATGCTTTCGAGTTACAATTTACTCCTTTCTTGCTTAACTCATCTAATGGGCTTTTAAGGTGTGCATTTTTGAACAAATTTCACTTTTTTTAAGATGGGAAATTGATATTTTCTCTGGCAGGTCGCACGTGCATTGCACTTTAGCGCACTGAAACAGCCTAACGTGCGTTACAGAAGCGCATATCAAAGACTGTTCTAG
>NW_009696349.1:3554-6815 GCF_000703405.1 Apaloderma vittatum | reverse complement strand
AGGGAAAGGTATCTCGCGCGTTATTTTTCAGCAAACCCCGCTCTGTGGGATTCGCAGCAGAGTTTGGTGCTGGACGTACGCGTGGCTTTTGTGATTATAGTAGTAATACAGAGATTTTTGCTCCGTATCCCCACCTCCCGCTGGCTTTCGGTTGCTCCAGCTTTGTATTCAGCAGGCGACGCTGGAAGGGAGCACTCCACGCCAGGTGATCTTTCTTAGAAGCGAGCTATTGTTCAATAAAGCGTACAGAGAAAACAACAAGGTGGTTATGGAAGAAGAGAAAAGCGACAGTCTGAATTTGGGTGCCCCTTTTTTCCAGAGCTGCCTTTCCTGGGCTGCATCCCGAGGAGTGTGGCCAGCAGGGCACAAGAGGGGATTCTTCCCCTTTGCTCTGGTGAGACCCCACCTTGAATCCTGTGTCCTGTTCTGGTGTCCCCACCATAAGAGGGACATGGATCTGTTGGAACAAGTTCAGAGGAGGCCACAAAGCTGACCCAGGGGCTGGAGTGCCTGAAGGGACCTACAGGGAGGCTGGGGAGGGACTTTGGACAAGAGTGTCCAGCGACAGGACAAGGGAAATGGGTTTAAATGGAAGGAGAAGGGGTTTAGGCTGGATCTTGGGAAGAAGTTGTTGAGTGTGAGGGTGGCCAGACTCTGGACTAGATTGCCTAGAGAGGCTGTGGCTGCCCCCGGGTCCTTCCAACCTAGAACATTCTAGATTCTATGATTCCTCACTGGGTGTCAGACACTCAGGAGCTCCATCTATCCTTACCCAAGACACTTCGACAGAGAATTTGGGATATTTATAGGAAAACTGTTGACACCTTCTCTGTCTTGTCCCCTTTAATACCAGTGAGTAGGTACCACTATTTTTTTGATTTGGCGCTACCAAATAACGCGTTGCCAGCGTAACGCCCCGTGAGATGAATACAGACCAGACTGTGTTCGTTGCACATTTCAAACAGCTTTCATGATCCTCCTTCTTTCTGAAGGATTTACTGCTGCTGCTGTCAGTTAATTTTTTGAAACTTTCTTTAATTATATGTTTAAAAGAACGTGCAGAACGCTGAAGGCTTGAGACTCTCTTACGGCTGAGCAGCCAGTAGTATTTCAGTAGGCTTTCAACAGCAAAATAAAATATCGCTGCATATAGGTAAGATGAATTATTGGGTAGCAGTGGAGGCTGGACTTACTTTTGTTAGAAAATAAGTAGTTTGTTTTTTGAGTTTTTTTTTTGAAAAAGGAGAAAATGACCCTTTTAAATACAGAGATCTTTAGTTATTTTTTTTTTACTTTGAAATGTTGCCATGAACTGACAGGAGATGATTCAGATACTTAGAAATTGAAAGAACTTTGTGGGGAGGAAAAAAAAAAATCCTTACAAGACCCATGCTTTTATATTGGAACATCAGGTGTAAAATGCTGCGTGTGTTTGTACCGTGCAATGTGTGGAGTATTTCTATTGTGAGAGTTTTACCAGTGATTAACAGAGCAAGGATTTATTGACAGTATTTGAAGGGATGTATTATGTTTTTTTTATTTGACTAGTTGATATAATTAAAACAAGATTTCAGGCACGTGAACCTTTTTTCATGTGGCTCTGAGTTTACTGGCAGTATTTTACTTCTCTCCTTGTCCTCCAGGCTTTAAAAAGTAGAGCAAGTCTGAAAGTGGAGGTAGAATAAATAGAAAACTCCAGCGGGCGGGTACCACAAATACAATTCTTGGTGGCAGGTTTAATACAAATGAGGAATCCTTGGAGGTGTTCGAGACTTAACTGGACGGTGTCCTGAGCAACTTAGTGTAATTGGACCTGATTTCAGCTGGACCCTTGGAATAGGTGGACTCTGAAGGTGCCTCCTAAATTATTCCATGAGTTGGCACTATACAATGAAACTTGCTGATTCAAACAGTTTACTTTACCACTTGTTACATCTGGAGAATAAATAATTACAATAATGCAGCAAAGAGCTGCTGCTTTATTCACTAAGCTCACAGAGATATAGGTTCTACAAGGTATTTCCAAATCTGATAGTGGCAAAATGGATGTTTTTCCCATAGTGGGTTTAAGATAACTGACCAAGTCAAAGATCTGGGAGCTTCAGTTGAGTAGCTTTGCTACTGTGGAGGGAAAAAGAAGAGAAAACAGACCGAGAATATCAAGTGTATTCGGAATGGTCTCATACGTTGTATAGAGATAATGGGTGATGTAGAATAAAATGCAAAAATCAAAATTTGCAACTACGTGTATTTATCAGGGGAGTGTGTTAATCGATATAGAGGTATAATTTGTCTAGCTAGATATGTTGCTGTGAGGAATGAAGGAGAATTATAAATTATTGTGGTTGGGTTTCTGTTATTTTGAAAAGAACTACTCTGTGTAACTCTTCCTCCAGCAGTTATGTATTTTTTGCTGTTATATTGGCGTACTGCAAGTGTACAACAGAGTATTTGATGCAGAGAAGTCGATCTAAATTATAGTGTCTTCGTATGGCCTCCTGGGTGAGATCTTACAGCACTGATGCGTTTTCTCTGCCTTTTTGGAGTGAAGACGTCTGGTTTGGGTTAAATCCTGGCCTTCGCTCAGTGGGTGCTGGTGAAAGCCCTGCCACTGAAGGTCGATCGAACCATCTCATCAGTTTAGGGAGGGAACGTGTCGCTGTTCGTTGTTGAGGAAGCAGAGCTCAGTCATCTCTCCGCAGGTAGCTGAGGTTCGGCGTGATGAATCCCATCAGATCAGATGCAGAAAGGCTCTTGCTGATACTTGCTCCTGTAGTGACCAAGGTCACTGCTGGATCTTGTGTGCCACACTGGGGGTGCTGGAACATAAAAGGGGCCGCAAAGAAGTAAAAGGTCGCACTTCTGGGGAGGCAGAGACAGCACAGGTGACCAACAGGAGTGTTCGATTCCAAATACAACACGTTCAGGATAGAGCTGGGGAATCACAGGGGTTAAGTTCTCTTCTTCAGTGGCTGGCGTCTGAGGAGGGCACTGGCAGACTTTCTGCCTTTGATCCCGATTGTGAGTTCCCAAAATCCAGCCCCTGTACCCAGCTCCCCTCTGCTGCTGAGCCAGGGGCTGCTCCAGTGCCGCCTGCCCTGCAGCACCACTGGGGATTGCTGTCAGGGTGGGCAAGTTGATTTGATATTGGGTTTGTATATATTTGTACATACTTATTGCTGTTTTCATTATTTCATTATGAATACTGTAATTGTTTGTTGTTTTCATTATTTCCTTATGAATACTGTAATTGTTTGTTGT
>NW_009696349.1:0-3519 GCF_000703405.1 Apaloderma vittatum | reverse complement strand
GCGTCTGTTGGCATTGAGTGGCCAGCCTAGCCTGAACGCTCACCAGGAGGACTCTGTATGGAACACCGAGTGCTTTCTCAAGAATAATAGAACATTTTTGCCTGAAAGAGACCTTCAAGGTCATCGAGTCCAACCTTTTCCTAGCCCTGTCAACACCACTAACCCATGTCCTTCAAGGCAACATCTGCCCATTTCTTAAACACCTCCAGGGATGGCGACTCAACTTAGACAGGCTGTGCCAATGCCAAACAACCCTTTCAGTAAAGAAATTCTTCCTAATCATAGAATCATAGAACAATTCAGGTTGGAAAAGGCCCTTGGGATCATCGAGTCCAACCATTGACCCTACACTACAAGTTCACCCCTAAACTAGGTCACCCAACAGCACATCTAAACGACATTTGAACACATCCAGGGATGGCAACTCAACCCCCTCCCTAGGCAGTCTGTTCCAGGGTCTGACCACTCTTTCTGTGAAGAATTTCTTCCTAATGTCCAGCCTAAACTTGCCCTGTTGCAACTTGAAACCATTCCCTCTGGTTCTGTCCCTAATGACCTGTGAGAAGGGACCAGCACCAACCTCTCTACAATGTCCTTTCCCCTCATCCTATCGCTCACCACAAGGGAGAAGCAACTAAAAATCTGCTCGGACTAATGAGGAAGAGGTGTCTGTGAAAGGCTATGGATATCTGGAGAAATACAGCTGTATAGCACAAGGGATCCCTTCAAATGGAAAGGAAAAATAAAGACAGCAGTGGGAGAATATACATATGTAGGACAGGACATCACCAAATAACCAGCACGGTGGTTGAAAGGCAGAATAACGGCTCCGACTTGAAAGCTACACTGAGCGCTGTGGGGGGCAGAATTGAAACGGATGGCAGGAATAAACAGAACCTGTGGAGAATGCGGGAAAAAGAAGCCCAGTAAATAGTGGGAGTCATCACCAGAGGTCACAAAACATAGTTATAAATTATGAATGTTTTTGGAGGTCTGCATCTGAATTATTCGGCCTCGCGTACCATCCAGCTGTAGGTATTTTGTGGTGTGTTGCCTTATTACTCGAGAGCCATAGGACCGTGTTTTGAACTGCCAGAGCAACGTGTTTGGTGCTAATGATTACACTGTGGCGTGCTGAGACACTTAATCGGTTTCTTTTTCATAGGTGCTGGATTGTTTTTCTTTAGCTGTTTTTTTTTTTAAGTGAAAAGGCCACCTGCCGCAGTTTGGGCTGCGTTTCGTTCAGAAGGCTGTTTCTGAACAGAGTGAGTCTGCTGGGATACACTGTTGTAAGAGCGTTGAAAAATTCGCACATTAGTTTGATTTAAACGTGCTCGGAGCTCGTTTCGTTTCTTGCTTCACTAAATATGAGCACCGTTCTCAGTCTAGACTGAATGTAAAACATAGTTTGCTTGGATTCAGGTGTTTATCAGTCTTCCAAACAAATGCATACTGTGATTTTTTAACAAGCAAATTTTTTTATATCCTTAGTGTTCGTCTTGTCCTGACATTTCCTTGCTGTTTGCATACGGTGTTCAAAGGAGCTGCAAAAGCCCATCCTTGGAGTACTTCAGTTGCTTCCTAATTACCCAAACCTGTTATTGACACGTAGGCTTTTTTTACAGTTTTGCTTAACTCTTGTTGTACAGCATCAGCTGGCAGTCCATTGATATTTTATGACTTAAAGACTTTCTGCCTCGATACCTTGTTGGTGGTTTGATGTGGATCATGAACTTTGCACAGTGAAACGATTATCTCTCTGTGTGTATATATATATATATATATTTTTACTGATCCTGACATCATCAAAATGTTTTCGCCGGGCAGTGATGTAAACAGTCAGGTACTAACATTTAGAGTATTTGTGTAGGCAATATCCCAAGAAAAGTCTGTTGTTCTGACCAAAGGCAAATATTTAAGTGGTCCTGAATAGTAAATTCATCCTACTTGGATACTACAGCTCGTAATTCCACAATATGAGGACTGTGGTAGCATCAATCCAACTTGTTCTTCAGTCTCAGTTGTGGTATCAGTGTTTGTGGTCCTGAGACAGTTACCTGAGGAAAGTTACCACAACCCGATACCAGTTCAGAAAAACAAAGGTGCAACTTTTTAAAGCTTTTTTTAAAGAGACAGGAACAAGCCCGTGAGATGACACTGTTGCCAGGGCTGTTGGGTTTAGAGAGACAGAATATTTTAGAATTTCTTTCAAGAACTTTATTCTTGATCTCCTGAGGGTTGGCACGTAAGCGTTATTTATGGCAGTGTTGTGCTTTTCAAAAAATGGTAATCTTGCACTCATTATGCCCTTAGGCAACCAATCTCACTGAGCTGTGATAGTGGTAGATTCAATAAACAAAGCTAAACCCAGCTATTTTCCATTTATTTGAAAGAAGATGTAGCTAATCTGTGATTCTTTATGTTGGGCTTCTGCCACAAGATGAATTTCGCATACAGCTGCAGAGCAGATTGCCCATCTACAAGCCAAAATAGATTTTCGTTCTGATATCAGATATATGGCTGACTGTAAGTATGCATATTTGTTGAATTATTTGAATTGGAAAGGGCTTTGGGAGGTCCTCTGAAAGCAGGATCAATACTGAGACAGACAAGTTGTTCAGTGGCTGTGTCCAGTCGGATCTTTGACAAGGCTGGAGATACCACAGCCTCTTTGGATCCCTGTCCCTGTGCTTCATTATCCTCAGAGGGAGATATTTCTCCTTAGATCTGGAATTTCTATACTTTTGGTTTACAGCCATTGTGTCTTGTTCTCCCACTGCAGGTCAGTAAAGAGCCTGTTTTCATCTTGTTGACTAACTTCTTGTAGGGCTTTTAAACCTGCTGCTAGGTCCCTGCAGATCTTCCTCTCCTCCTGGCTAGACAAGTCTTGTTCCCTTGACGACTTCTTGTAGGGAATGTTCCCCCAATTTGGTACCACCTACAAACCTAATGAGCGTACAGTCCATCTCCGAGTCATTGATAAAGATGTTAAACAGAGACAGTCACGATATAGACCCCTGAGGAACTCTATGTGTAGCAGAGCCTGATGATCCAGCCAAATTTTCAACTATCATTCACAGAAGCAATTTCCTCTTATTCTTTCACCCACTTCAGTGGGCTATTTGTCTGCCTCTGGAGGCTGGCCAGAAGGAGTTTGAAACAGGTGGTCCTTCAGGTGCTTGTCCCAGATCATTCTTCCAACTGCAGAGGATGAGGAACGTCATGTTGAAATTACGACTGCTGTAGTCCACGGAAGAGCTACCTTGAACTCAATTGCAATGGCAGCTTCGTGGGTAAGCTCAGATTGTCTTCACTTGATTCTCTAACACCACTGTGTTATCTGTGCAGCAAATGAGCCACCACTGTGCACATGGATGTAACAGAAAACTTGAGCTAAGTTGACTTTGTGTTGTACCAAAAATATGTGTGGCGATTTTTTTTAACTAGACAGATATATACTGATGTATATCTGATATATATATATATATTATATTTTATATATCATAGAATCATAGAATC
>NW_009696348.1:0-15968 GCF_000703405.1 Apaloderma vittatum | reverse complement strand
CACCCGCTACACCCCGCCGAGCTCTCGGTGCTCATGTCGGCCAGAAAGGGCTCGGACTCTTGTATGGGGACAATTATGAAGAGGGCAGTTAATAAATAACGTGTCTCATTGATTGCAGGCTTCCGTCATTTACTGGACAGGGTATTGAAAACAGCTGCAGGCCTGTCACTGTCTGAAAAAAGAAAGTATTCCCTCCAAAATAAAGAGAGAGCATTTGCCTGGGCCCTTAGCATATTACAGAATCACAGAATCACAGAATGTTAGGGACTGGAAGGGACCTCTAAAGATCATCTAGTCCAATCCGCCTGCCAGAGCAGGAACACCTAGACCATGTTACACAGGAAGGCATCCAGGCAGGTTTTGAATGTCTCCAGAGAAGAAGACTCCACCACCTCCCTGGGCAGCCTGTTCCAGTGTTCTGTTACCCTTACTATTAGAGGCATAAAGTGGCGGGGGAAAATAACAATAACTCCCGCACCACAGGGGCCATTGTGGCGGGGAAAATTACCAATCACTCCTGCACCAGAGGGCCTATTTCATGCACTGTGAGAAGTCCCAGTACAGTTGAAATTAGTGGGAACACTGTTAACTTCAAGTAAAATCACCCTTTCTTACATAAAGTTTGATTTTTGTTCGGCCTTCTTGTGTTTATGACTTGATTGTGACTTCTGTTAATGTAGTGCATTTATCAGAGTCAAAAGTCAGAAGCTGGGAGTCCCCTGCTCAGGTGCGTTTTGGCTCTGAGATTTTGCGCAAAAATATTACGCCACTGTGTGGGGATAAAAATAATGAGATGAACGTAGCATGTTAAGGGCTTTTGGTGTTCAGTACACCTACCAAAGAAGGTTGCTTTGATTAAAAGATGGGTCACAAAAATGCTACTGTAAGAACATGTTACTTTTTTTTTTTTTTGGCAGGGCGTACTCTGAAGGAAAGATGTGTATCTGGAAACCAAATGCCAGGAGCTCACAAAGTACTGAGACTCTGCAGAATTTAAAAGAGACTTGTGCTTTAAGATTCAAGAACAGTCTGCAACCACTTTTTGAATAATCACTGCCAGAGTCACTCTGAAGTATAAATCTGAAAATTAATTAGTAAGATTTGGCACTCGTGTAAAAGAAATCCTGGCTTGTTATTAAAGCCAGTGCTTCTTGCAGTAAGGGTGTTTTCTTCTCTTCCTATTCATGCTGGTGCAGATGGCCGTGCTTTCTGCATCACCTCCCTCTACGGCTCAGTGGTTTGCACAAGTTTAGTTAGATCACAGGCACGCAAGCGAAAGGCAACATGAGAGGAGACCACAGAGCAAACTTTTAAACATTTTGCTGAATAATCTCAGGCCACTACTTCATCCAGTGCTCTATGCCAACCCTCGGAATGACAGGCTGGAAGTAATCGTGAAATGTGGGTCTCCCATATGGCTGGCAAGGATCTAAATGTTTCATTACTGTTACGTCTGGAACCAAACAGTTCCTGGCATATGTTCATTAGGGGATATATTTTTTCACTTAGGACATGTGATCTTCGTCATCTGTGAGAGCAGGTGCTTTATTCCAGAACTGAAGTGTTTAGTTCTTCTTTGAGTACTCTTTGTGCCCAGGCTTTGCTAAAGGATAAAGTAAGGACATTTCAGCTTTTTTGAGCTACCTGTTAAACACAGAATTCCCAGTTAAGCCTCAGCAGAGGCAACTCCCATGAAAAGTTAGACCACGAAAGCCAGAACAGGTGTAACATGCACTGGCTTGGCATTCAGTGGATGTGCAAAACTGAAGGAATATTCTAAAGAACAGGGGGCAGATGCAGAAAAACAACAGAGGCAGAATATAACTCCTATTGATACATTATTTACTGTACAGCCTTTCCATTCACACATTGCCTTTCCATTCTGCAGTTCACACATTATCCATTTTTGTATTTCAATGCCAAAACTTCGGTATATCTTAATGCTCAAGCGGTAAAAGTTACACTGATTTATTACTACCTGTTAGTATTTAAGTTTCCTATCCAGCTATATCAACATTGAGTGTTGTTTTCCTAGTGATACAGCGTTTGTGTATAAGATAGAAATCAACTGCTGATTATACAAGTGCAGTGTTTGTCACAGTATCAAAAGGTAAATGTGGTTTTATTACATCTTCTCACCTTCACCTTCAGTTCTATGACAGTTTGGAGCTTATTACATACTAAAAATAACTCAGAAAAACCTAAGAGTGTTTACATGTGCTGAAGTGACCAGGAATTCTGGACACATAATGAATGAAAACATGAGACTAATGAGGAGAATGGGAAACTACAGAGAAGAAACTGAATTCTTCAAGATAATGTGCAGTATAACTGCACCTTTAAAAATATTATAAAGAATTTTATCCAATTTCTTTGGAAGGAAAGTCTCTGTTACTTGAGCAAGTAATACAGGTTTTAACATTAAACAAAAGCTAAACATTAACTTATTGCAATGGTGCTGGATTGTTTCTTGCGGTTATGCGAGGCAGCTGCACCCACGTACCAATTTAACTCGAATGCTATCATAAGAGAATCCATGGGAAATCCTCAGGGTTCACACACTCTCCTCACCGTCGTATTAGATGCAGGAAGCCTCTGGCTAATGTTAATAATCACAAGACTTCTTTTTCTCATAGCAGCTTTACCAGCTTCCAGTCTGCCTAGCCTGCCTTCCTGGATTAGTGCTCTTATTCCTTGGATATGCCTAAGAAATTCTATGATCCTAGGCAGTACTGTAGTTTTAAAATATTACAGCACCAGTAGGAATTGAATACCTTAATATTTGCTAGTTTCTTTGGTCTGTAATTACTTTCAATGAATTTATTTACATAATATACAGCATGACAATGATTTAAAATAAAACCACCTGCATTTCCTAAAATAAAGTCTACAAAAGTGTGGTGCATGAATAGGTGGAGCCATTTCTTACCCCTAAAGCAGACAAAGGCTGTTAAAGATTCCCTTGTGGCTTAACTTGTTATAAACAAATTATTAATCTATTTGAAGAAACGGACTCTTCCAGCCAGCAGGTTTCATTTTTAAGGCCGTATTTACATGGTCACTTTAATCTCTCATAAATCCACTGTGCTGCAGAAGCAGATGGTATTACCTCCTTCTCTTGCTCTTGCTGTCGGTGCCTACCTTCTCCCTTGAGTTGGCACAACCCTTTCCATTGTATAAAGAACTAGATCAACGATTTGAACTAAAACTTAATATTAATTCTTTTTTCCTCTGAGTTAGGTTAGAGGCAGTCCAATTCCCTTCATCAGTGGCTTGGATTTATGCCAGAGTAAAGTGGCTGTTTGTAACCACTGAAACATATTCAAACATATCTATATAAAAAATCATTTTTAATAGAATAGGATAAATTACATAAACACATGTGACTCATTTGTAGTTCTTGATTGAAATTAGATCCAACTTTTAATAAACATTCAGAGATACTGATTAATTTGGAGTACAAGTTTTTGCTTTGAGAGACACAATGTTTTTTTCTGGTATATTGTTTAAAATTCAAAATATACTAGAAAACATTACAGTTAATAGTCCTTAATAATATAACATGTTTAGAGTAAGTAGGTCTTCATAAGTTCAGAATAAAAAGCTTTATATATTACAGTCATTTATAGTTAGAGGACTGAGGAAACTCCAAAAATCCTCTGCTCACAAAAAAAGATTTCACAGTAGTCATTACCTCATTACTAGTCAACTGTAAACAAATGCTAAACAACATTTGTATTCTCTTTGTTTCAAAGTCTACAAAGACAACATGTCAGATTCAATCAACCAATAAAATTAAATTTCATTTAAATGTATTTGTCCTATCAAGTCTATTTGCTCTATAAATTGCTAGAGTCATGAGGGTCAAGAATCTTACTCAAGATTAATTAATTAATGTTAAAATGCACGGTTAGAGTACACTTGCTAGCATCAATCTATTTCTGGTTTGGAAATATCATTTTCAGACAACTTATTTTTGCCTAATGATTTTTAAAATGTACCCAGTTTTCAGCATTATCCCGCCTGTTTCCTTCTTTGAATTAGTGGCAAATGAAGTCATAATCTATGAACTTCTGTTCACAGTACTTGAGGTGAAACAGTTGTTTGTTTTGTTTATCTTATGCTCACGGTAGTCATTTGTCAAAAAAGCAAACTTTTTTGTAACTGGAATATTAAGAGCCTTAATTCCTATTTATGGAATTTCCCATAGAGATAAGTAGTCTAACTGGCATTTTCTCGATGCCCTACTGCTGTTTCCCAAAACTTCTTACCTTGAATTAATATTTCCACCTTCCTCTTTCCTTTATAAGGATGGTCAGAGAGCCAAGAAACATCCACGCCATTTCAAAAATCCAACTTAGGTTCTAAATACTGGATACCAGTACTGAAGCTAGCAGACACTGACATAAAAGGTCAATGGTGAGAAGGAGATGTCAGCAGAATTCAATTCAGAAGGATGCTTATTTTTAATTCTTAGGGAAGTTCAGTATTGGGAAGTATATTTTTCAACATGTTGTGTACTTTAAGAGCTCTGACTTCAGCGCAATGAGGAAAATAGCTGCAGTGGTTTAATGCACTGCTACTCCCAGCTGTCCTGCCATCCCCTCTGCCGGAGGACATTTCCACAACAGAACAGGTTTGGTTCACAGTCTAGCATATTTGCTTTAATTCCCTGTGAACGTCAGTTCACACTAAGATACCAGACTGTGAACCTCAGCTAGTGAGGTACAGATATGCCCTGCCTTCTGCCAGCTATGGCACGGAGAAGAAAAATAGGCAGAGCTGCTACATGAAGCCCTTTTCCGCTCTTGTTGTCTACTACTTACACCTAGTCCTGTGCCGTTCTTTCTCTTCTGCCATGCAACTGTTCATGTAGCTGAAAGGTGCACTGTGTTTTCTGTGTATTAAAAATAACATAGAAAAATAAAAAAGCCACATCAGTTCTCCAGTTTGATTCCACATGCCGCTGCTGACTGTCACATTCAGAAGTGCAGGAATAGCTTGACATTTGGAAGGCGTGGCAGAAACGGGAACTGCTTAGAATGGGATAAGAAGAAAAGCTCTTCAAATCTGCCTTAAACCTGATGTCTCCTTAAACTATATACTCCAGCCCAGTAATTTGTTTGGCAGAGTGAATAAATCTCTGCATTATGTAGGAATTTGAAATGAACTAGTCATTCCTTCAGGTCTTAAGTCATACCTAAGTAAATCTGCTTCATTTTGCAGGCATTAATGAAGCTGAGAATCTGGCCCTGTATGCAAGAATTAATGCAATGTACCACCATGCCTTATCAGTCTTCTTGATATTGGCAAAAATTACTCAAAACATAACACTTTGTCTTACTGGTTTTGCTACATTCAAAACCTCTATATGTGAAATGCAGAAATTTTGTACTGAATTGTTAGAGGATTCTCACAGCAGTCTGGAAAAGCAGTAACAATTAGCCAGAATCTTTAGGAAATACATATTTCCTTTTAGGAAACCTCTAATTGTAAGGATTTTAAATTAGTAAGGTCTAAATATTTTTTCTTTTTGGTATTATTTTATTCAAATTGGTAATTCTGAAGTAATTTGTAATACATGAACTTTCTTAAAAAGTCTGTCACCCCTTATGAGGGAAGCAGCACTGTATTATTTAAATTCCAAGTTGTTAACTAACTATAGGTAATCTACTAAAGTACTCACAGTTGTTTTTTCTAGATAAAACTGGTTTTACTCCCCTTTAAATAAACAACAAAATAAACAGCTAGTCAGCCAAGTATATTCCTGGCACAGAGCAGATGCCTTTTTTGATCCCTAAGGCAGTCTATTGATTATATACTAATTAATTCCTGTAGCCTGCTCTATAGGAAGTTGCAGAGTTTTCAATCAACTTGTTTCATTGCTGTCTCCATATACACAAACAGGCTTACCGTGTGCTGACATTCAAGCTGACCTCCTTTTATCTATGTCTACCTTCTACCTATGGGCCCCCAACATAAAAAGGACATGGAGCTGATGGAGCAAGTCCAAGGGAGGACCATGAAGATGATCAGAGGGCCAGACCACCTCTCCTATGAGGACAGGCTGAGAGAGTTGGGGCTGTTCAGCCTGCAGAAGAGAAAGCCCTGGGGAGACCTTATAGCAGCCTTCCAGTACTTGAAGGGGGCCTACAGGAAAGATGAGGAGGGACTCTGTATCAGGGAGTGTAGTGATAGGATGAGGGATAATGGTTGCAAACTGAAGGAGGTAGATTTAAATTGGATGGATACCTGTAGAACAGGTTTTGGTGAACAAGGACAAGATGTAGGGAGGTGTTAATTCAGCTCAGCTCTGTCTTGCCTTAACAGACCCTTAACTGTGATGATCCAAGGGGCGCTGTGAAAAATGACCCATCCCTGAGTTATCCCAGAATGAAACAGCAGACAAAGGACTAAAACCTGAATAGAACCAAAATCCAGGTAGCAAACATTTTGCACTGAGTCTTATATTCAACCACTGTCTATTCCTGAGATGTGTTAAATTCAGCTAAATCATGTACATGTAAGATATGTTAATTTGGCTGAGTCACTGGTGTGTTAATTATCACACAATTAGTAGGGGGTGCCCAGGAGAGATAAGGGGAAATCTCATCACAGCACCGAAGATGAACATTTTAGATAGTCCAGTCCCCTCAGGCATACCTCACCCCCCTCCCCATCCCATCCTTACAGTACAAAACCAGTAAGATTTTGGGTAGAATTTGGAGAAGGTTTTCCAGCCATACAGCTTGACTGTAGGAGATTCTTCCCCCCTTATTTGAGATGTCAGATAAGGACATTTTCCCTGGGATTAAAAACCCTTACTTGAGAGAGGGTGACTAAGACACATGTAGCGTACTTTAAGACTGCTATTGTTACTAACTTGTGTCCTTCTTAAATCTGTACAAGTACATTTTCCAGGAATCACTGAGTTTCATAATAGTGTATCGTGTGTATTGGTTGTTGTTTCTTTCTCAAATTGCAGTAGTGCATTCTTCCATTGTATCCATGAAACCTGCAATAGTGACATATTGGACCTGTAAGTGAAATTCTAATAAACTGGTAGTGAAGTCTGTGTATTGGACCTGGGAGTGAAGTTCAACTAGATTGCTAGCCTGAACTTTGCAGTGAAGTACCTCTCTGTCACAGGATGCAAGGAAGAAGTTCTTTACTGTGAGGGTGGTGAGACTGAAAAAGATTGCCCGGAGAGGTTGTGGATGCCTCATTGCTGGAAGCGTTCAAGGCCAGGTTGGATGGGGATTTGAGCAACCTGATCTAGTGGGAGGTGTCCCTGTCCATGGCAGAAAGGTTGGAACTAGATGATTTTTAAGGTCCCTTCTGACCCAAAACCATTCTATGATTCTACAATCCATGTTTTATCCCAGCTTCTTGTTTGCATCCTGCAACTGTCCACATAAAAACCCTTCTGCACAGTATCGTTTGAACGTCGACTCAGTTACGGAACTGAGGATATAGGTTTATGTCCAGTTTTCCTTAAAGTCAAACTCTAACCACAGCTATTGTTCCTCATGAGAAATAGAGGTTTACAAACTGGTTTATTTCAAAATTAGAATGAAGTGGAAACCACACAACTTTTCCATCTTTCTTTTCATCTCTCTTCCCAGCCATCATGCATGATTCAAAGTGCATTCTAACCAAAAAAGAATTACGTATTCAATCAGTGATAAATATTAATTTTACTGTTTCTGATTAAAAATTTTTTTAAATAAGACCTGGATTTACAGATCTAGCAAGTAAGAATGACATTTTCTTCACAGGGTATCCACTAGTAATTAAATCACAACAGTAATATGATACAGCATCATATCTTTACTAGTATGATAGCACTCTCACAGGCATTCTACATCCTAGAATGTAGTAAATTATAAAGTTCTTGGAGGCCATTACTACTTGACCTCTTGGTCTGTTGAATTCCAGGCAGGGCAAAAGAAAATCACTTCTACTTTTAGCTATCACCTGCAAGCTAGCACAGTGTCTTGTTAATATTTGCCTCCATTTCATCCTCTCCTTGGGAAGCACAGCTCTAGAATCATTCCTACCTGAGAAATTTGAGACAGTTTGTAAACGTCCTGAGAGGCAAACTGACAACAGACTGTTGTAATTTGAAGGAAAATTAGTTTAATTAGCAAACTGACTTCTGAATCAGATAATACACATACCCAGTATGCTTTTCTTTTTGTGCATTGTCTTCATAATTTTAATCTGTCTCAATTTTTTAGGGTGTTTTCATACAGGCAATGTGGTCTTTCTTATCCTGAAGTTGTCTTCATAACTGCTTATGGCAGGTTTGAGTACTCCCCTTTACATTCTTCATGGGGAGGAGGATGGACTTTGATTTGCTGTAACGGAGCACAACAGAGCCATTGTGACCCCTGTACAGCCACCATGCTCCCAGATTAGGAAAGCACATGGTCCTCAACTCCAGTCAGGCTAAGACCAAGACAAGATGCTTTTTGGTGCCAATGAATTCACAGGGCCAGCATGTTTACTTGGTAGTCCTGCTTGGCAAACTTCTGCTTTCCTGACTCAAGAAGCAGTGCATTTGTTCCATAATCAGAAATATTTCAGTTGTCACTTCACGAGCTGCCCACAAACATGGAACATGCATTTGGCCTCCCGAAGGTGGCCAAGTGTAGAGTTTTGCACCTGGGAAAGAATAACCCCATGTACCAGTATAGGTTGGGAACTGACCTGTTGGAGAGCAGCACGAGGGAAAGGGACCTGGGGGTTCTAGTGGACAGCAGGATGACCATGAGCCAGCAACGTGCCCTCGTGGCCAAGAAGGCCAATGGCATCCTGGGGTGTATTAGAAGGGGAGTAGCTAGTAGGTCAAGAGAGGTCCTCCTGCCCCTCTACTCTGCTCTGGTGAGGCCACATCTGGAATATTGTGTCCAGTTCTGGGCCCCTCAGCTCAAGAAGGACAAGGAACTGCTTGAAAGAGTCCAGCACAGAGCCACAGTGGTGATGGAGTGGAACATCTCCCTTATGAGGAAAGGCTGAAGGAGCTGGCTCTCTTTAGCTTGGAGGAGACTGAGGGTGACCTCATTAATGTTTATAAATATGTGAAGGGAGAGTGTCAGGAGGACGGAGCCAGCCTCTTCTTAGCGATGTCCAATGACAGGACAAGGGGCAATGGGTACAAGCTGGAACATAGGAGATTCCACAAAAACGTTAGGATAAACTTTTTCACTGTGAGGGTGACAGAGCACTGGCACAGGCTGCCCAGGGAGGTTGTGGAGTCTCCCTCTCTGGAGACATTCAGAACCCGCCTGGACGCATTCCTGTGTGACCTATTATAGGTGATCCTGCTCTGGCAGGGAGGTTGGATGATCTTTCGAGGTCCCTTCCAACCCCTGACATTCTGTGATTCTGTGAAGGTCAGTTTATGTTTCCCTTTTGACTTCTTGTAGATGTTTTGTTCTATAATTGGGACAAAGGAAGAAATAACCCTTTTCTCTTGGCATTTTCACTTTCTAAAATGAATATTTTTATCATCTCTTCTGCTACCTTGGTTCTGAATTGCCTCCTCAATGTATCCATGCTGCCGGCTCCTAGATTCATGAAGTTACTGCAAGGTGATCTAGCTGGAAACAAACCCATTTTTATACATATATATGTATGTGTGTGTTATGTACATATATGCATTATTGTTTTTCAGATGGAGATGTTCACTGGCCTGTCATTTCTGTGTGCCTCCTAGCATGGTGGACAACGACCTCAGCAGAAAACATCAGCAGCCCCCTGAGCAGAAGTGAGTGCAACCTTAAACGGCAGCAGCTGCTGCACAAGTCTGGCTGGGTCAGGAAATTGTACCCTCAGCTACAACTGCCAGACTCACAGCCTCTCGCTGGGGCTTACTTCCCCAAGTGCTTTGGCGCAGTCCTCCCCTGCCTGCATGAGGAATAGGCTCAGGGTATTGAACTAGCAGAAAATTACTTACCACTGTTCGGGGTTAGTTTATACTACTTAGTGCTATGAAGCAGGTCACTGTAACGTCAGAAGAACACCCAAGTGGGCCCAAGGGGACCCTGGCAGCATGCCGGGAGGAGAGCAGACCTTAGCTCATGTTAGCTGCTTTGCAAAATTCACGCTCCCGCTGGCTGCAAAGGCTAGGGCAGGGCACCGCTCAGCCAGCTGCCTGCATGTGCCACGTTCCCACACTTCTCCCAAACTCATCTTTAAGTTTAGCTATTTGGTAACTACATCCATGCTATGACACCTTCAGATTGTACTATTTTAACTACATGGATCTAGTAGAAACAAAGATCTTCTCTATTGATAAGATTTTTTTCCTACTATTTTATTGCTACGTTATCAGAATTTCACTAGCTTACTAAGGCACAATCTGTCTTACAGTATGTTTTTGCAGCCTGATGAGGTTGCCAGTGAACATACTGTTGCATTGTTTTTACCATGATATTTAACTAATGTTTTTAACAAAGCACACAGCATGAAAAAAATTTTACAAAAAAAAATTTTACAAAATTATTGCCTGTCCCGGCATAGATAGGGATAGAGTCAGAACTGTATGGATAGATATAGAACATGAATGACTGATGTAATAAGGATTGATTTTGATCTTGGTTTTATATCATTTTCGTAGCTGGATGCAGAGCTGTGTCAGATCAGAATCTGGGCTTTCAGCTTGAGATAACAAGGCATCAATGTGGAAAGATCAAAATATATGTTGGACAATAGCTATTACATTTGAATTAGTCATAACAATGTCACTTAGATTGCGCCTTTTATATATGCATATCAAAGTTAACAAATGTAACACTATCACAGTTTATAAGCAGAGGAAAAGTGAAGTATGGATTTGATAACTTGGCTAGTGTGTAAACCTGGGACCACTTATGGTTGGTTCTTTCTGCACAGCTCTTTCGGATTGGCAGCAGCTACAGAAAGGGCTACTGTTGTATCTTCAGCCCCTGCAGCTGAATTACCAGACTGCAGCAGGATCCTGTCACGCTGCACGGTTCAAAACTATTTAGTCTCCATCTTCATCAGATAAAGAGATGCTACTAGAAAGGGAAAAAAAAAAGTAAAACAAGAAAAAAAAAAAGAAAAATAAGAAAAAAAGAGAAGTGAAGGACTTTCCATGTGAGTGGGACTTGGCAGGTCTAGATCTGCTGAAAGCTTGTGAGAAGGCCCATACTGCATTCCAGGTGGTGGGAGAGCAGAAGGAATGCTGTACTAATTCTCCCTCCAGCCAGACTGATGTCCAGAACAGATTTTTCACCACAGATGAAACGGCAATATTCTGCCATGTAAGTGTGTCCTGAGGGGCTGTAAAACATTTTTGGAGTTCAGTTTAGAGCCGAAAGGTAAGTCTAGTCTGTACTGCCACAAAATGTAACCATGCTAGAGCTGGAAATTTGGCTCTAGCAGACGTTTTTACAGTCTGCAAAGGAGCATAGATGCTGACAGACAAAAACTTGTCATAAAACTGTATGATGCCACAGTCTTCAAGAAGTTACGATACAACCCATCATGATGTAAAATATTTGAGACCGTAAATAGTTTTGCAAATCCACAAAACAGAGCTAAAGTGAATGAATAAAATGCTTGCTTAGGCTTTAAGTCTGAAATGCTGACTATGCATTTTAACTTCAGTCCCTGCTGAAGATCTGCTTTCAGATGTGTGCTTAGAGAGTAGGGCAAGGAATGTATCACACCAGTACATGACTGAATTTTCTTTTTGTTTGGGAACTGGAATCCCTTTCTGATTCAGGCAATTAACCAAAATTTCAAGTCTTGGCAGCTGTTTGTTTTCTGAAAGAAGGTGATTATATTACCACAGCAGCAGAATGACTGCAGAGAGAGTAGTAAACCTCTCTTGAATTCCATCTCTGAGTAATGAGCTCGTATTTTTATGCCCTGATCTCACAAGAAAAAGACAGGAAGAAAGAATACTCAAGACTACACTTGAATACCTTCACAAAATTCCCACTAGCTAGAATAGCAATAAGCTACAGTTCTCTAACAGCTATTTTCTGGAGTTAAAATAATACTACTTATGTTCCTAAGTCTTCCATACAGAAAAGACAGTATTACCAGTAGGAACACAGTGACTTGTACATAAGCACCCAAACCTAGTTAAGCACACTTCTTTTTTCCTTTGGACCTCAGTTACTGTATTTAGGTGAAAAAATGTGCTAGTATAACTAAGATAAATGCAAGACACATACTCTCACAATAAAAACCTGTCCCACTCTTTAGCTAGCATACTCAAATGTTGTTGTAAATAAAGTAGAAACACTATGTCTCAAGCTCTTACTATTTCAGTCCTTGAATATCTCAGTCTGTTGAAAGTTTTTTTTTTTCCATTGTTATACATATGCGAACTGAGAGATTTCTTCTTGTTCAGCCACTTCCAGCAAACAAAGCTCAGCCATGGCAAGGTATGAACTGCATATTAGGAGTAAATAAGGCCTTATAATAGAATTGTGTGAACATTTAATAGCTTGTAAGTGCTTTGAATTGTGAATTATAGAGCACCTGTCCTCCTGCCAAAGACCACTCAGTCATACCAAACCCTGACTTAGGTTTTACAAGTAATTTCAGAAAAATTACATATCTGGAATAAAAATTTAAGTGAATCAAGTGTTAAGGACTTTTTAAGTTGCAGCTTGTTTGACATTTTTTCAAGCATCAGAAGTAAGACAATTAATACAAAATTCTTTATATCTTATCACTTGCCTATTTTTTAACTTTTTAAATGAAAGATTTCTTTCCTGAGTTGAGCCATAATAAATGCGGAATATGTGCACTGTGTCACTAATTATTATGTTCATGTAAAAACAGATGTACCACATTTATGTTGATTTAAGATAGGAAGATCCCAGGTGAGCTTCCTCACTGTTCCCATGCTTAAACAATGCAAAGAAAATGGCCTGGGATCTAATTTTCCCTCCTTACTGAATTGTGGTCATGACAACCATCTGCACAAGGATAAGCTTTACAGTATTGTCTTGTTCAAGGGTATCATTTTGACATTTTTTGTGTGATACAATAAGGTAATGGAAAATAATACACTGCAGCAGTTGGTGCTCTCATCTACGTATACCGCTGACTTATGCTTTAGGTTTTTGTGTGTTTTGCTTTGCTTGTTTAATATTTATGTGGCCATTGTGGCAACAAAAGTATATAAATATAACACTAGCCTTTAAAAAATACATTAACATTTGAGAGGACGGCCAATGGTAAGGGAAATGCCACTCTTTCAGACTCTTCAAATTTATTAATCTCTACTGGGTAGCAGGAATTTACATTCTGAATAAGAAATTTAATTTTTCTCTGCGTGCCAGCAAGGCAAGATACAATTTTAAAAAGCCAATACTTTGCTTTTGCATGTCTTTTTGGCAAAAGCTTGCCAAACAGTATGTAGACAAATATAAACAGAAGTAAAGACAGTGCCAGGTTGTTATTCTTTAGCTCCTTTCTAATGCACAGCTATTCATGAGATAACATGGAATAAAGCTGAACATACCTATTATTAAGCAGAACCTGATAGATTAACAAAGACTATTTTTCTTTTTTTTCCTCTGAAACTTCTACACAAGAAAGCCCTTACTGACATAAGAGGGAAAGTAATTTAATTTGGCTTTGGTCACTCTATGTCTCAAAGTACATACATAATATGTCTGGAATTGAAAACACAACAGGAGAGATTTCTTAAACTGTGTGTTCAAATAATTCTGGGGTATTAGCAGAAGAAAAAACGAAGTAAGGCAGGAAAGTTCATTCTGAAGTCATGACATACAGTCTTGCCATATGTTAACAGAAAAAATAACTGGTTGTTTTACTACTAGCACTGAATAGAAAACAGACAAAGATTCTAGCTTACTCCAAGTCAGATTAATCATACATGTCTCGTAGTGTAGTAATGGGAATTGTGAAAAGAGTGTTTAAACTAGTTTTTTAACTATTGCTCTTGATTTCTTTGCCCCACGTATGCCAGTGATTCACAAGGATACTCCTGCTGCAAATATAGGTTTGCTGATTTGAGCATTTTAACTTAAAAGCCATTCGTAAAGGATCATAGAATCACAGAATCATTTGGGCTGGAAAAGTCCTTCAAGCTCATCGAGTCCAACTGTTAACAAAGCACTGGCAAGTCAGATTATTTGCACATTTCTAGTAAGATCCCCAACCCTGTGATACTCTGGTCAGGTTGAGCAAAGGAACAATGAAAGTGACTCTTCCAGTGCAAATTTCTCCTCCTAGAGCACAAGTCATTGAACTTAAGACACCCAGGTCTGTATAAGCCTCAGCCATCTGATTTACTTGGTCTAGCAGATAGATCGGATGGATAGGAGTCACAAAGTCACTGCTCTAGAAAGGGGCTTCCTGTCAGATCGAGATTCAGCGACTTGCTAAACTGATTAAAAAAGGATGGTACTAAATCAAGGTGGTGGGTGACAAGGGGTGTACGTGAGAAGTGGCTTGGAATTTTTCTGGCCATCAGTGGTAGCTGTCATAAAAGGTTAGAGAGTTTAAAATGGCTTTATCTGGTGTTTGGCTGGGAGCTCATATTTTACATCTCTGATATTATGGGAGAAAGATATTATGTGGAATCTAGGATGTGGGGAAATACTGACACAGCCTGCACTTTGTAGTAATAAAGCTAATCGCAAAGCTTTACGGATAGGATGAGGCTATGCAGCTCTGTAATTTGTGGTGGGGTTATGCAAACTGCTTTTGGCAACAATATTCTAAGGACAAGGAGGGTAGAGCTAGCATACGTTTTGCTGCTCAGGAGCTTTTGTGTTGGATTTTTGTTTTTTTTTCTGGTGCTGGTGTTGAAACAATTTACATTATAAGGGAGTGATTCTACTTCCAACAAGTTTTAACTAATTTCAGAGATACAACAGGAAAAGGCTGGTAAGACCCATCAAGTACGACACTAAAAAGTAAGTTGTGAGGGACCCAATTATTCATGTTCAATCATGATTATTCTCCTGCTGCTTCAGAAGTTTGCTTTTTAACTGAGTTAAACACTGGTCCTCATACCCCTGTTGTGCTTGAAAAATAAGAAGTTGCATGCAGGTATATATCAGATTGAGTGCAATTTTTATTCTCCTGCTGGTGACCCTTTGCCTTTAGTGCTAGCAGTACCTGACTGCTGTTCACAGTACATGAAAATCTGTAAAGAGGAGCCAGGGGCCTTAGTGTTGTACAAGTTTGTTTTTAGCATTAGACCATCATGTTTACTCAACAGTGTTTAGTTAGTGCATTCAGGGAAGAACTATCCCCTAAAACTTGTTTTTAAGACAGCCGTGAACAAGAGGTTTCAATAATAAATACTGCTTTATTTTGATGTAACTAGGAGATGGACGGACTAAGCTGTACTCCAGTATTCTTCTCAGTCTTCCCTCCCTATGTCCCTTCCTGGGACAGTGAACTAATCTAGTGTTTTATTTTCAGGGGCTTATCCCAGAAGGGAAGGCGGCTCCGAGAACTCCAGCAGCAATAAGCAGGACAGAGCCAAGAACTGGAAATTCACCCTCTGGTCAACAGAATTCAGCTGTTCCCTGAGCATCTTGTTACAGCAGGTGGCAAGATTTGATCCTGTAGATATCTGCATTTCATTATTACACAGATACCTAAGCAGTGCTGAGTAACCGCCCTTACGGGGAAACGGCAAGCGGTGTAATAGCTACCAGGCCATTGCCGCATTTAATTGTACAGAATGCAGAAACTGGTCCAATTCTACAGTCTAAGAAACTATTCATAAACCCAAGCTGTTACTAATAATGCAAACCTGAAAGCCTATTTCACTAAACTAATACACCTAGTGCTATAAACAGCAACTGAGGTTTAGCTTGTCTCCTCAAGTGGCAGTATGTCGACAACCGTCAGGGCAGAGAAGGCCCCTGTTCAGCTCAGGCCGCTGCTCTGGGCCCTCGGCACCAAGGAACAGGCTGCAGCCGCCTCCAGCACCT
>NW_009696347.1:28801-49613 GCF_000703405.1 Apaloderma vittatum | reverse complement strand
CCTCACCCTGATCTGGTGGCCTGTAATAGATGCCCACAACGGTGTCACCCTTGCCAGCCTGCCCCTTAATCCTCACCCACAGACTCTCAACTCGCTCCTCATCTGTCCCTGGACAGTACTCAGTACATTGTAGCTGCTCTTTCATGTAAAGAGCACCACCACCACCACGCCTGGCTGGCCTGTCTTTCCTGAAAAGGACATAGCCTTCCATGACCACATTCCAGTCATGTGAGCTGTCCCACCATGTCTCTGCAATTGCCACGAGATCATAATCTTCTGACCGAACAGAGGTTTCTAACTCTTCCTGCTTATTCCCCATACTGCGTGCATTGGTGTACAGGCATTTCAGGGAGCGAGCTGAGCACACCGATTTCACCCTAGGGGTATGGAAGGCCTCCCGGTCTTCATCAACTTCCGAGTGCTGCCCCACTGATACAAGCCCAGCTACCACCCCATCCCCCTTCGAATCTAGTTTAAAGCTCTCCAAATGAGCCCTGCTAATTCCTGTCCCAGCATCCTTTTGCCCCTGCAAGTTAAACCTTTCCCACCTAACATTGTCTGGACTGGTGTCTTATAGAACCAGCTGTTATCACAAAATCCAAAGCCCTGCTGATAGCACCAGTCTCGAAGCCAATCATTTATGAACTGTATTTTTCTATTCCCTTCCACATCATCACCCGAAAACGGAAGGAGGGAAGAGAAAATCACTTAAGCCCCAGAGTCTTTCACCATCCGTCCCAAGAACCTCCTTTGGCTTCAGTGGGACTAATTACACAAATAAAAGTTAACATCTGTGAGTACCTGCTCTACCATTGCCTGTACTATAGGTCTTGCTGATGCATTCATATGAATACTTTTTCACGTGATTTACTGTTTTCCTTCACTCTATTTCAACTATGCAATTTCTGTTGCAACCAATAGGCCAGACACACAATGTCTCTTGGTTTCCATGTCACCTTGATTCGAGCAGCCTGGTAAAAAGACTGGTAACAGCTGCATGAGTCCCAGAACTGCGTTTTTGAAGAGACCATTTAAAAACAGAGATCAACATCCTTCCCTGCATGAGAATTCAAGAACTCAATTTTCAGTGTTCTTGTACCCCTGGCACAGTGCTCGTTGCTGATGGATGACACTTCAGGATAGTGTATTAGTCATACAGGCACACACAGTACCCAAACCCATTACACGTGGAGTTAAAACACACACATTGCTTTTAGTTTAAAATTCAGCAGCCATCCGTGTAACCACATACTAAACCCAGCACCTATTATATCTCTCTATTTATTCATCGCTGCTTAGCAAATTGTAATTGCAATTTAGTTTCAAAGATGACAGATGAAAACCCATTGCCCCAGCTGCCCGTGACCCTCTCTATTTGTCTGCCCTTTGTCACACACCCATCTGGGTGTCCCTGTCAGATTCAGACAAGGGTATTTTCTCTGCGACCAGGAAAGCTCACATCTTCTCTTTCCCCACCATAGACAGTACCTCAGTTTCCTATCTAAAGCACTGAAATGCACATTTCACAGCTTGTTTGGCAGCTTGCTTTCTCAGTCTTCTGATTCAGGTTCTGCCTCAATCAGGGCATAGCAAACCCCAAGAGCCACACCAAGACTTTTTAAAAATTGTAGACATCTCTAACAATATGCCGTCAGATCTAAAAAGTAAGGATTTGCACATCTCAGCTTTTCCTGCATCTATCGTCCACTTTTTATTTCCAGAAAAGCTTTTATCCTGCCTCAAATTATTAATGCAGAGGCTCGCAAGATACTTGCTGCAGAATAATTAGGTTCTACATTATAGAGGCTCTAAATTCAAACAGGAATTTATTCCTCTTTGAAAGACTGCAAACTTTGTTCAAGTAATCTTTAAACTGGCTAGTTTTCAAATCGGGTAAAATTTAAAATAATTTTTAAAATTAGCGAAAACCCCACTTTTATTTATGTCAACATAAATTACACTAAGGCCAAAGAGTTTTCATAGTTAAAACTACGGGTTTTCATAGTTAAAACTGGAAGCAAAATTTGGCTTATTAGAGCTAAATAGGCAAGTCCTGCTAAAGAACTGAATAGCCTGACAGTAATCTGTTCCCACAATGTTATCCATTTTCCTTTTTAGCTCTAAGCACAATGCTTTTCATTTAGCTCTAAGCACAATGCTTTTCATGTCCTAAATTTAGACCATCTTTATAGGTATAGATTCTCCTCTTACATTCACCATAAACTGGGAGTCTTCTGCAACATCCCTAAATAATACCAAATTACTTGCTGGCTGAGGACAAAAATACACTGATTACAACATCAGGATATAAAAAGAATGTTAAGAAGCTTGTGAGTTCAATTCTAGTATTTCCAGGAAGCTTAGTTCTCTATAAATATGCCTTTTTAAATTTATTATTGAAATCCACACTCTGAAAACACAGCTGGAAAAGCACTATTACTGAAATGAACAGTCAATTCAGAAGCTCGCTGACTGCATCAAACACAAAGCCTGCTCTCCTTCCCTCCTTTAAATATAGTGTCGGCTTGCCAATACATATTACAGAGCTAGGATTATAGAACATTCATACTATAAATTCTCCCTCAGAAAAGCATTTTAATTCCCTTTGTTTTAAATATTCTGTACTGATTTTCCTAAAATAAATAAAATGGCACCTCCTTAACGACTTGAATGATGACCTAATTTACACTCTGAATATAATAAAAGAGATTTTGCAGACACACAAACCCGAACACTGACAGCAGGTGTATCTCAAAATTAGCAGAGCTATTTATACCCTGATATTTTCTAACTTTACATATACTACTGCTGTCTTCAGCTTTGTCAAAGTTTAAGGCTGGACTGGCCACTAAACTTTAACAGATGCTCTCTGTGATGCCACCACCACCTTCCCAGGTAGGGATAACAGGTGAACCAAGGAGAAACACTCTGAAGTTGAAAAAAGACTTCAACAAGTTGAATGAAAAAGAAAAATAATACTAGCAATAAGAATGAAGATGTTGAACTATATGAACTATATATAGACATTATACAAGCATGCGAGTATATTAAAAGATACGAGCTAATATGTTAGTGCAGAACCCATGCCTTCCTGATAACAATGAGGTCTTGAGCACAAAAAGGCCCCAGACTGGACTCAGCAGCAGAGATGACCAACAGCTAAGAACAACCCTCCCAGCACAGCAGGCACTGAAGGCCCTTGGGCTTTTCTTCGGGGCCCTTAGACACTGAGCAGGGGGACTGTTAGCAGGGAGCTTAACTGGTGAAATACTTGTGCTTCTTATCTGGGTTTGACAATCTGCACTCTGCCACAGGAATATCGTTAGCTAAATCAATGCTTATCCTAGTTAACTCTGACAGCAACAGCAAGCACGACGTGACAGCCAGGCTTTCAGCCTAGGCTCAGCAGACTCACACGGGACATATGGTTCTCAATTCTGCAGTAAGCCTGTGCAGAAACCATGTCTGTAATGTTCTTCAGTACACTTGTATTCAAGCTCACCAGATTAAGTTTCAACAAAGTGCATCTCCCTGTCCTGTCATCACACCTTCTAGTGGCAAGAGGTTTCTCACGTTTTCTGATATGCAACAGAAAAGTCTCAATTCACAGGACACAGGACACAGTTCCTGCTGTGGGAAGACTGCAGCGGCATTTGATTATGGCCATGGACTATCTCTTCTCCCAGATTTCTCCTCAATCTCTCTTTTCCTCAATGACCTATAACTGTTGTATTAAGAGGACAGTGAATCTCTGTTCACTCTCTCCATGCCACCTGTGATTTGTAAGACAGTGAACTAGAAGAGAGCAAAAGCACTTACCAAGAGGGTAAATATCCACAATTTAGAGAAAGGCCAATTTCATTCCATCCCAGAGTCTTACTTAGGCTGGGCATATTGTTTTTTTTGACCTAAACAATAAAAGGCAAAATTGATGTTTGCAAAGATTGAAGAGCATTGTGCTCTTCCTAAACTACACAGATTTCATTGGGTGATAATGCTGCTCAGAGACACTAGCTGCCACACATTAAAGGCAGCTGATCCTTATCAAGCACCATGATGAATGAAATTGTTCACATATACAGAGGCTTAGCTATTCCTTCCAAACTCATGGTGTACAGATGAGCACTGGAAAGAGTCTTCTTGAGTTCCTGCTTCAGCCATCCCAACACAGCAAGCATGTTTGGTGCCATGTCAAGAGTCTCACTGCCTGACACCTCCTGCTCTCTCAAAGGTGGAAGCTGAACTGCTCTGTAGCTGATAGGGATTGCTTTGGCTCTGAGTTTCAGGCAGGGGGATGGCATCTTGTCTCCTGCCCTCCTTTGTTGGAGCAAAGCCTGTAGAAGAGGTGAGGTTAGGAAGGTGCATAGACCCAAAAGTGAATAGAATAACAGATAATTGGGGTAAGTCTTTGCAAAGTGTTGCGGGCAGAACATGGAAGAGGAGAATATTTGCAAAGGTGCACATGAAATCATTAAATGGTTTATGTAAGCCATTGCTCATGGAGATGCACAATATTTGGCAGCTGCATTTGCAATTGCTATCATATGATTCATGAGCACTGCAGAGCTTTCTGGGAAGAGACTTCTTGTTTCCTGTTGGCCGACCTCTGACCTGGTTGTCAGCAAAGGTGAAGTTCCTGGTGGTGTGTTAGGGGCTGTGCACCACAGCTCCAGGCTATTGTGTGCCCTTATCTCCTGCAGCAGCAGGATGTGTGATGGTCCTACTCCCCTCTGGAAAAGTACACTGAAGCTTGCAATTATGTTATTCATGGAAAAGTACAACTTTCCAGCAGCTGAACCAATGTATGTAGCCTGTGGCTCTGCTATAGGACATGATCCTTTCATAGGATGAAGTGTCAAGATGAGGCCGTGTTAAGAACTTGGGATGAATGGATAAGTAAGGTTTCAACTTGACACTGCTGCAATAACATGGAGAGAGATAACTGCATGGTGCAGCTCTGGGGGAAAAAAAAATTGCCATGAGGAAACAAGAGGGGAGATGTAAGAAGCCTCGAACTGCTGCAGCAGAAAAACAGTTTTGCTGCTCCCTTTGGGTTACTCCTGTGGCTAGGTGTGTGTGAGAGACACGGGACTGACTTAGTAACTGCTGCTGCTACCTCTGGCTCTGATTATCTGCGTGTTGCACAGCATATCACAAGAAGTTTGATATTAGCCAGCTGTGATAACACTCACAATGGAGATGTGACAACCACTTGCTGAGCACAGCCTCCAAGCCCCATGGAAAAGGCAGGGTAACCGAGAGCATGGCACCACAGCAAAAGCCGTGCCTGAGTGTGTCCCTAATGTGTTGAATCGTTATAGTGACAATGGACAAGATGTCCACATGGCTGCAGCAAGAAGGCAACACCAGTGCCATGGGCAGGGGTATCTGCTAGCATCCTGCCAAGTATTACAGAATTTGGACTAGCCATAGGGCTAACTAAAATGAACCAAACATCCTCTGTGGTCCTCATTTACTGAACTGGCTACAGGAAAGACTGAGTACAGAATCTAATTTCAAATCTTTATTTCAATTTCCTCAGAGTGAATATTCCACTCTTTCATCGTGGCCTAACCACTTAAAAACAACTGCTCAGTGTCCTTATTTTGGTATAATCTAACTTTTCTAAGGTAGCCTTTATGTTGTGAACATTAGTACAGCATTAAAGTTTGTTTGTTGGTTTATTTATTTATTTACTTATATGTCAGAAAAATGCTCAGCTCCCAAAGCAGAAATCTGTGTGAGAATTTTCATCAAAGTAGTTTGGTACAAATAGTTATTTCAGAATTATTAACTGGCCAAATTCATCACATAGTTAAGTCCCATCTAAACTTCTTCAACTGAAATTATCCTGCTCTTTCTTGTAGTCTTCTTTTGCAAAAATACAGTGCTGGTGACCTCTAGCGGAACACAAATACACAGATTTTTAAAATAGCTGCAAAAAAAATCCCTATTAAAAGCAGTGGATTTTTTTGTCAAAAAAAACCCCTATATTAATCTGAACTCCGTAAAACGGGAGCTTATTTTGCTTGTATACACTCAAGAAACTCAAATCAACACTACAAAACCTGCTTCTGTGATCTCGTAGTTCCGATGGATTTAAGTTATGGTGAAGGTTATGACATGTTAACGTAAAGGAGGTACGTGACGTCCGTGCAGCACATTTAACTGTGGAGTCCGAGCGAAGGGCAAGAGCCTGTGATGAGCAATTCCCTCCCCACTTCTTCCGAATCCCACTCCGGGTCTGCTGCTGTTCTTCCCTATCACCAGAGGGTGGAGAAGGTGAGGGCAGTCGCTTTCTCAAAGGTCCCTCGGTGGACACCCAGTGAGTGACACTACGTATTCATAAAGTTGTCAGCTACTTTGTCCAGTTCCTGGACTTCTCTTTGCCCTGGCTTTGAAAACCTCACTCCAGTCACAGACATTGTGATCACCTGGCCCACTGCATTTAAGATCTACCTGCAGCAAAAATCAGTGCAGTGTTCTTTCCACAAGCAATGCCAAGAGAAAACTCTGCTTTTGCCAGTGATCCAAAATACATTTACTTTCAGAAACCTTGGTTTCTGAAACTGTAGTTACTCCCCTATTCTGCCGCATACCAATCGCTTGAAATTTATCAAGGGCAACCTTTGTGCCAAGAATGCACTCTTTCCTTTTCCTGCAAAAACTTGTCCAGGTTTGGTTAAATCAGAAGTTAGGACACGTACAGTCATGCTAAGGCTTAAAAGCTGAAGTCTTTAAGTGACTGTCTCCTTTCTTCCCAGCTCCCAGTGACCAAGAGCTGCATCTTGACCTTCCCTTTCTTTAGAAGGACAGAGCTGCCCCCAGCCAGCAATGCCAGGCAGCTCTGAATTGAATAAGGACCCAAGTGCCCCATCCTGGAAGCAAATGAAAGCTGAGCTACAGCCCCAGCCTGTGACACAGAGTAGCTACCTGATGCTGGGGATGTCACTTACCTCAGACTTTCTACAGTAGTTTCTTCATTTGCAGATGCCTTGTTTCTTAAATACTTGGAAAATAGTTATGGTGGGAACTCTACTTAAATAGTTATTCACAAATCACTGTTAAAATGGAAGAAAATCCACTGTTGATTCCAAAGCTGTCTGCCCTGCGTCTGCTTTTGTGCTTTCTGCTCCATCATTCAAGCCATTAGTGAGTATTAAATTTGCGTGGGAGACCACAAACAACACCTATCTGGGAGGGGAGCTGCAGGTACACAGAAGGGCAGAAGACTAATAAATTAGTGTAGTGAGTTGAAAAAAATGTGGGAAATAATGCAGTAAGGAGGACCACAAAGGTGTGTGTTTAAATAAGAGTAATTGACTGCAAAATTACAAAATGGAACCTGGCAGGATAGATAATAGTTCTGCAGAAAATGACCTGGGGTTATAGGATACCCCAAATTATTCATGAGCAATAGCATGGACACCGTTGAAAAAATGTGAGGATCCTATCTGAGACATATAAGCAGAAAAATAACAGATAAGATGCACAGAGAAATTTTTCTGCCTTACTCAGCATGCCTGAGGCCTCTGCTGGCATTTTGTGTCCCATTCTGCGCAGTGTTCCCCAAAGAGAGGTGTGAAAGTGGACTCCAGGTGGTCCGAGCAGATATTCAACACTTTCAAAGAGCAGAGGAACACACAGTTTTTCATGCCCTCTCTGGACAAAGCAATGTTGTAGTACAGAGGGTTTAGTCTAACAGCAGTCTAACTGAACATAATTAGCCCCTGGAAGACAGGGCTTAGTTAAATCAGAAGACAGTGAAATCTGTTTTTAGGGACTTTTAAGAGCAAGTTAGACAAGAATAATTTAACAATAGGGATAGCCAGGAAAAACTGAAATAGCTGCCCTTTTCTTAGGGTAGGAAAATGGACTAGATAGCCTACAGAGGATGCTGTGAGACTTATTTTTTCTATTTGTATTAAATGAGATTGTCAAGTTTTATTTTCAGCTGTGTTTGAGACTCCCAAGTGCAAAGTAACTGCCTTTATATGTATTAAGACTTGTTTAATACTAAATGACAGGTTTCTTGGACTTGGCATCCAAATTTAAGGGATGTATTTGGACTTAAAATGATACATCCCAGTTCCTCGACCCCAATGCAGAGATAATATTATCCACTCATCTTATTGGCATGTTGTGAAGATGGATTTATCTAAGCTTATAAATTTTTCGTATACTGCAGTGCCATCTAGCATTTATAGGGAAACTGTTAACTTCCATTAACTCCATTTCCAAAGTTAGGACCATAGGCTGGAACAAACTAAACAAAATCAAATTACTGACTACCATGGTAGGTTATAAAGGCAGCAGCAATGGCTGTGGTTTTGCAGTCTGAGTTGTGATGTAATACAGACCTCAAAATTATTATTAACTAGACATTTATATGCTCTGTGTACTGAACAAGGCAAGGGCGTGTGAAAGAAACTATATGCAGAGAAGACATTAAACAATGTATTGTGCAGATGCACAAAAGAGCTGAGTTACAGAGGCATGAATACTCTCATTTATGGGATTTCCCAACTTCTGTGTAACTGTGTTTTGTAGTGTTTCTAGGTGCCCTTCTGTATGAAACAAACCCACGTGGTATCCAGACATGAAGAACACATATATAGGATACATTGAGACATGAGACTCGGCTTAAACAGGAGAAGCTGTTTCCTTCCATGGGGACTCAGGGTGGCCCCTGTCCAGAGGTCTCTCTACTCTTTGAACTGACAGCCACCTACAGTGATCAAATCTCAGGCTGGTACACCAGTCACTTGGAAATGAAGCTGGAAGGATGGAATGACACTGGAAGTCTCTGAAAGCAGCCATGCCAAATCTGAGTGTAAATTGTCCCTGCACTGCTGAGTTTGCAGCCTGTACAGCTCCTGCAGGCTGCACACCCATGTGTTGGGTGCAAGCCCACACATTGCACCTGGCCATCTGCCATTGCCATGCAGAGTAATGTGGTGCAGTGTAGCTCCTCTACTTTTTTCTGCAAGAAGAACCCTCCAAATCCCAATTGCTTCATGCCACCTGTTGTCAAGGTGGAAGCAGGATCTGATGAAGAAGTGGCTGAGACTTCAATGAGGAAGGTGGCTCTGCTTTTGCCCTGAACTCCCAAAAACTCCAAACAAACTTGGGCAAGAGTTCAGCTCAGGGAAACACCATTGTAGCCCTCACTGTTTTAGCTTGTCACTGACATGGGTGTCTCTTTGCAGGGAAGATTTCAGATAAATCAAATGGTCAGGTAAATCAAAGGGTCAGTGTTCTGGCCCTCCCTTCTCACTGGCAGACTGGAAACCTGATTTTCATGGGTGCATTGCAAAGGCACTGCACATCTGAGCACTGTCTCTGGGGCATGTGCTCACTGCTGTCCCATCTGTTTCAGTGATGTAAGGGCTGGACTATTTCAACTATGTTAACCCTGAAGGATGTTAACCCTGTTAACCCTGTGCTAACCCTGAAGGTGGTGCAGAGCCACAAAGATGATTAAGGGAGTGGAACCACCTGCTCTGGCAGGGGAGTTGGACTACATGATCTTTCAAAGTCCCTTCCAACGCCTAACATTCTGTGATTCTGTGATTCTGTAACATCTCCCTTATGAAGAAAGGCTGAAGGAGCTGAGTCTCTTTAGCTTGGAGAAGAGGAGGCTGAGGGGTGACCTCATTCATGCTTATAAATACGTAAAGGGTGAGTGTCAGGAGGATGGTGCCAGGCTCTTTTCAGTGATGTCCAGTGAGAGGACAAGGGGCAATAGGTACAAGCTGGAACACAGGAGGTTCTACAAAAGTATTAGGAAAAACTTTTTCACTGTGCGGGTGACAGAGCACTGGCACAGGCTGCCCAGGGACATTGTGGAGTCTCCGTCTCTGGAGATTTCAAAACCCATCTGGATGTGTTCCTGTGTGACCTACTGTAGGTGATCCTGCTCTGGCAGGGAGGTTGGACTAGATGATCTTTTGAGGTCCCTTCCAACCCCTGACATTCTGTGATTCTGTGATTAAATCTCTCCTATCCATATAACTGCTTCTCCTTCTCGATTTCAATGTCATGTATGTTCAGGCTGAAGACAAAATGTCAAACACTTCATATGCCTTTCAGAAAATCATTTTGTGAATAAAGCTCAACTTAGGCTTTCAAGTCTTTACAAATAAGAGGGTGAGTGGTGTAGACATGATAATCATAAGACTCTAGGAATTAGACGCTTTATCGTGTTGCCTCTGGTTTCAGTTGCATATGTCCAAGAGTTGGAGAGCTGGCCCACGTGTATTCACTTTTAGAACTGGCAAGGGAGCCAAACCCTACAACAATAAATGCATATATATATGTCTAAACATGTTGATAGTTACAAAAAACTCTAAACCACAGTGAGAGCCATTTGTTGTTGTCTTGAAATGAACTGAGATTTTCTTCAGAAAGGAACAGAAGGTCTGAGTTTCCTTGTTTGCTTCTGTAGCTGCTCTACCTCTATTGAGTGGGCTGAGGGAGAGCAGAAGACATAGTGAGAGAGCTATGACATAGTCAGAAAGCATGAGTGTGCATGTGGTGAGGGGTGTGAAGACATGTTCACTGAGTACAACTAAAATTTCAAAGCTGTTCATCAGCAGAGGGCAGACACCCATTGCAGTAAGTCAAGGTGCAATTCAGGAGAGTCACAGTTAGGGAGGAAGAGACTTCTCTTTGGGTGGTGGAGTACATTTGCTCACTACCTAGAAAAAGAGTAAGATTTGGAGAAGAAGATGGAGCATGAGGGAATGTTCAAAGTTCCCTATTTGGAGGGGGAGAAGTTGAAGGCAATGCCAATACTCCTCACCAGTTTCTCTGAAAGACAGGGAGATTTGTTTGCCTTTTCTGTGATGAGGTAAAAGAAAGAAAAGGGGTCCTTCACCTTCCCAAAGAAGGGAGGAGACTAGCAAGTTGCCTTGCTCTCGTAAAAGTAGCTGCAACTAAGCAGCCACCCTAGTGCTGCACTAGAGTTTCCAATTACTTTTCGTGGTATGAAAATAACCTTCAGTTGAGCCAGTAACTCCTACCTATTGACTCCACATGTGCAAAAAGCTTTCTCATGTGTTATGTCCACAGCAGGAAAGTCCTTACTAAAAGCTAAGTTTTACGACAGCTAACTACAAAACTGTGCTTTGTCCACACTTCTTTCACAGGAGTTGCTGATGTTAGAAGCCTTACAAGAAGGCTAAAGTATTGTTTGCGCCCTGTTTGCTGTGAATTTAAACAACCAGTGCTTCAGTGATTAGTCTGAAACAGAGAGGTTTAATCCAAGCAGAGCAGCACAGAGTCTAAATCTGAATGAGAAGGGAGGGTGGAGGGTGTCTGCTGAATGGAGTTGCTCATAGGCTGGCAGCCCATGCCACAGAGAAGCCAAGCGAGTGCACCAGGACTTCTACAACCTTCAGAGAGGTCCAAGTCCTGATGCTGAAGTCTTTTGTTTCACAGAAGTAACTCAGCCAAGCAGCTGTGCTCGTCTGGCAGGGATCTTGGTGACAGGTGGCAGCTGCCTTCTCGCAAGGCTGTGTCCGCCTGTGCTGACAGCAAGGAGGGAGGCAGTGTCGGTCTGCAGTCCTCAGTGGCTCGGGGAAGTCCTTTGTAAAATTCATGCTGGTAAACTAAACCAAAAAGACTAGAGGAGAGGGTTTGCTTCTGCCCTGGAGATCACTAAATCAGGTTTGTCAGAGGTGATGTGTACATTGGTCTTTCAAAAAAGCAAATAAAAATGCAAACTGAAGAGTGAATGCCAGCTCTAGAACTGCAGCGGGCGGCAAACAGCACCAAATGCTTTTAGAGGGGGAGTGTCAGGGATCTGCTCTGAGGCCACAGCCCCACTGAGGGTTTCCTCTCCAAGGGTCCCCGGGGGTTCCACTGGCACACACTCGACTGATCTGCACTGGACAGCAAAGCAGGTACTGCCCACAGGGGCACAGCCTGCCTTCGGGAGAGATGTCAGATGGTGCAAGGGACCAGAGAGCTGGCAACCAAATGGCCTTCACTATCCCTTCAGAAACCAGGAGAAAATTTCTCTTTTTTTTCTTTTTCTTTCTTTTTCTTTTAAGTGGGAAGCCAACAGTTTCCTCCCTGTCCTCACTGCCAGCAAAGTGCATACCTGCCCTGCAGGGCTGGCACAGTGGGGAAAGGAAACTTTGCTGGCACTTCTCTGTTAAGGTGTTGTCAGCATAGCATTTCCCCTACATGTATTTCAAAAGATTGGTAAGTATAGAGGCAGGGAAGGATTCCCAAGCAGAAACACTCTATGCCTTCCAAACATCCTCTCCAACGCTGCCTTTCCAGACCCTCCACTCCACCTGCTGAGCTTCCAGTGTCTCCTGCTGTGAGGGGGAACTGAATTTCCCCTGGGCACCTCCAGATGTGTACGGTCCATTGAAGATCGACTTTGCTACCTGTTAACGAATGCAGGTGACAACTGTTCTGGGGAGTGGATGACTTAAAGCTTTCATCACATCACAGGATTGTAAGCTGGTAATTTCTTCATGCCTGCTGGGTGAGTGCTAACTGCCTGGTGCATTGGAGGCCGGTTTCATTTCCTGCTTGCCTGCAGTGATTTGAAAATTTTGATGGACTTTGGAAAGCTTTACGCAGATGTTTGATATTAATGAATGCATGTAAAACTGCTTTCAGGTTGCCAGTTGTGGTCAAAAACCAGCAAGAAGTCCAAGCACAGCATTAATGACATTTAGTTGTTTATTTTTGCTACAAGATTTTCAGGACAAAACAAAACACTTTCTCAGTGGAAATAATTAAAACCATGAAAATGGTCGCATTTCTTGTGTGACTGATATATTCCATGCCGGAGAAAATGTTTCCCAGCAACAATAAAAAATATATTTCAGTAGCTCACATTTTTCTTAGCAGTGTACATCCCTTTTCTTAATTGGAACAGGCAAAGGGAATTTCAGCTTACACGTTTTTAACAATTCATCACATGAGGAAAGAGCAAAACCCTTTTTCCACTGCGCAGTGATCTAAAGGGCTTCCATTTTTGGCACATTGTTTGGAAAATCCTAAACCCCTAAAATCTGCCTGTTTTCAAGCAGTGTATGACATTAGTAATTGGCTGTAACAGGCCCAGCTCTTGCCTTGGGACTGTGCACCAGCACATGGGTGACACTGCACTTACGGTGGAAGCAGAGTGAGAACTCGGGGCCAAGAACTCGCTGTTCCCGCTGCTCCATTTTTCAGAGATGCTTCTCCAAGTTCAGGCTCGAGTTCAACCTCTGCCAGTGAAGTAGCTGGTTGAAATGACTCTGACCACACAAAACAGTGTACTGGATACTAATGAAGACATTTGAAATGCAGCTCTGGTACATGCCCTACTAGTTCATACCGGCTTTTCTTCGCTGATTCCGGAAAGTTATATCAAAAGCAAGTAAGAAAAAAATCAAGCCCATAAAAATACAGTTTATGTAGAGAAACTGGTTTGCCATCTCCCACAAGGTAGTGAACTGGATAAAATACTTTTTACTAAACTTTCTGGCTTTCATTTATTACTGCCTCATGATTTCATTTCAGCTTGACAATTCTCTTTTGCATGTATGTGGCTACTGTTTCTGTAGTTTGTTAAAGAAAAGATATGTGTGAAATACTCGAAGCAAAGAGGAAAGAACAGTGTGTGATGGCAATCCACAGATGTGTTATTCAATGACTACTGTAAGTGGCCCTTCAGGTTACCCAGAAACTAGAGGACCTTTCTTTCTATTTAATGGAATTTCACTGCCATGAAAGTAGAAACCTGAAGTAAAATTGAGGTTTTATTTTGTTTTCTCAGCTCAACTCTTTTTGTATTACACTTTCCAACCTCCAATTCTTACCTTCAGTCTGATTTTAGGTTTTTACCAAAACATAACTCTTAAAGTTGCTGACCCTGGCCACAATGTACTTTTAAAGAAGATGTTAACAGAAGAACAGATGTGCAGTGAGTCAGCAGCTGTTTTTCAGACCCTGGAGGGAGTTGTGTATGGTGATGAGCTCTGGACTGTATCTATTATTTGTTCTATCAAAAGATGACAATAACTTTTCTAAAATATAAGAATACATTGGTATAAATCAGTGCCTCTCAAAGAATAAGAACAAAATGCAAATAGAATGACTTAGTAAGAAACCACAAGATTCAGAATGAAGAAATTTGTGTTCTCCGTTCTGTCATGAATCTGCATTATGACATCAGACTACATTATTTATTTACTTACCAAGTATTATGCATATATTGATGTATTTAGAGTTTATTCATTTGCCAAATGACTCAGATGACATAGTCTAAATATTGCACTTATTAAATTGTCCTGGTTTGAGCTAGACAGAACAAATTCTCTTCAGTGATCTTTGCTTGTCGGTTCGATATCTTCTGAAAGGCTGCACTTTCTGAAGTTAGCAGCATGTTTTTGCAAACAGTGTCTGGTTCTAGAAATGATAACGCCTGATGTTTGCAGTTACTGCCTGGGACTGGGATGCAAAAAGGCTCTTGCTTATACTTATTCCTACAATGACCAAGGCCACTGCTGGCTCTTGTGTGCCATGCTGGGTGAAATAAAAGGGGTCACAAGTAAGTGAAATGTTGCACCTCCAGTGAATTACAGAGAGGTCAAGTGACCAACAAGAGTATTAAAACTGAAGGCTCATGGGGGTTGAGTCCTGTTCTTCAATGGCCAGCATCAGAGGAGGACTCCATCCAATCTTCTTCCTTTGATCCCAATGCCGAGTTCCTGAATGCAGTTCCCGTATCCAGCTCCCCTCTACCCCTGAGCCTGCTCTGCAGCATCAGCAGTAATTGCTGTCAGGGGGGAGTTGGGTTCAATGTCAGTTTTGTATATATTTGTATGTATTTATAATTATTTTCATTATTTCCTTGTTAGTATCATTATTGTTTTATTAAAGCTGGTTTAGTTTTCTTTTCCAATCTGTAAGTTGCTCTGCCTTACTCCCTCCTCCCTTTGGGGAGGGAGAGGGGTTAAAGAGCATCTCTCATTCACTCAGTGGCTGGTTCAGCCCTTGAGAAAAATTAATTTTACATTTATAAGAAGCATCTTTGCAAAGCTGACTCCTAAATTACAATTTATTTGCTGTGCCACAGTAATAACAATTATCTTTTTTATATACATAGTTCCTCAAGGATGGTTCATTTTCTTGAGATAGCTCTCTCTTTTTCATCTAGTTTTCCTTGGTCTGTGATGGGAATTTTGGCACATTTCTCCCCTTGTGTGTGGATGTCGAAACATCCACACTAATGGGAAAGGCTACTCATGCTTCTCTAGATTGGAACATTTTTCCCGGAATAAGCGGTACATTTTTGTTGGGAGTTTTGCTCTGTTTCTTTCTTTTGCCTCCATAACTCTTTCCTTCTCTCATCCTCCCAGTCACCCTCATGTTGTCCCATGCTGGCTATCTTATGAACCTCTTCTGCAAAGGTTGAACTATTAGTTCTGAGAGTAAAGTTCAGTGACCACAGATGTAGACAACATAACTCCAGCTGATACATCAAGAAAATCTGTATTTTGGAATAAATTAACTAGGAATGTTCCACTATCTTCTTTCTGAGAGTTGTAACATCTACAGGGAAATAAGACAACCTTCTTTACTCCAACTGTGATAAAAATGGCCTAAAAAATGATTCAGAAAGCCCTTCAGCTCTTGATTTATTTCTATTGGCTTAACACAAACTTTCTGTCTCTTCGCAGTCCCAAATTTGAGCCACTACATCACTGAAAACACAGACAAATGCATAAGCATGACCGGAGATTTTAGAAGAAATGGCCATCTCAGCCTCCCAGATTTTCCAGGCAGGTTATTCAGCAATTCAATGTGAATATCTTATCTTTTCTTTCCAGCCTAATCATGCCTATGATCACAGACTGTTTGGTCAGTTTTGAAAGCAAGGAATTGAGAAAATACCAGAGAAGATTATTTCTTGCCTAATGCATGTGAACAAAACTGACAGGAATCTCATGACAGTGTCACACACACCCCCTTGACTTGTCTCCTGACCCTGTCCTGCTTTTGGCTTTTCTATCTTTTCTGTGTGACCTTCTGCCCAGCCTGAAACAGCACAGTTGTGGAGCTGGGTCTCATGCTCTTCAGAGCATCATTAAGTTGCTTGCCTATCCCAGCATTTGGGATTTTTTGCCTTCAGGAACATCTCTCCTGATCCCCACTTAGTTGCAGCAGGACTCCCTTGCTGGGTGGCAGCAAGAGAGGCAGAGCAGGGGCACCTCTTTCCCCCCTTGCAAAGGTTCCTGCCACCCAGCCCTGACTGACACCTCTCACTCTGGGGCACAACAGCCTGAGCCCGGCGGGTGACCTGACACTGCACCCAGGCGAGGCAGTGACAGGCAAAGAACAGAATTGAACTGTAGCAAAGCACACCTCGCTTTCTTCCTCCTTATCTCATTTGGGCCTGATATACTGCAGTTTTGCTTGTTTGTTTGCATGTTTATTTCTGCTGGGAAAGGAAGGGGGTGCAGTGCTGCGGGATCAGGACCCTGTGGCCACCAGCACAGGTTTCACAGTTGCTGCATTTCGCAAGACTCGTTTACAATTGCCTTGGCTGCAGAACCAGCACAGGCTGTTTGCTTTTCCTCCTTCTGTTTGCTTTCATTGGCTGGAAATGGTTTTTTTTTCCAGTTCCTTTCTTTTCTAGGATGGCAGTTATTGCCAGTTAACACCAATAACATCGATGCCTCAACTTTTTGGCCATAGTTATGAAAACAGATTCTCGCACCTGCTGAGCTTGTGGCTTTTCACTATCAGCCGGCTACCGATGACACCACAAAACATCCTTCGCATCGATGCCATGCCAAGCAGCAGATTTCAGGATAAAATACGTCACATTTCCATTTACTGGGAACATTTTTCTCTGAGACCTTATCAACCTGATACAGCGTTTCTGGCACAGAGTGTACTTTGGAGAGTAGGTCAAAGCCCAGGAAGCTCCCTGGTACCTTTGCAGCACTTATAGCTCTGTCCTCTGGGTAGTCCAAACACAAGTCCCCAGAATAACAATGTCTTCCTTCATTTTCTGTCTGGCCATTACAGTTTGTGGTGTGTGCTGGCTGCTTTATCATCCATGAAAGCTAGGTACCTTCTGAGGTTACCATAGAGGGCAAAGCTAAGCCATTGCTGTCTTGCAGCTGGCATAGATACCATGAAATAAAGGCAGAATTAGGGAGGAAAAATAGGTTATTTGGCCATTATTTTCAGAAGATTAGTCTGCTGGATTTCTGAGTAAACAAGTAGGTAGGCACTTAAAAATCAGTCTAGGCTCTGGCTTCTGGAGGGAATGTAGGTAGTGCTGAACTTCAGGTTTAAACACAAAGAAATCCCACTGTTCGACTGAAATACCTTTTCTTTTCTACTAAAAAAAAGAGAATTATATTCACAGTTGTATTTGCTTAATATTCATCACTTAAAATCTGTTTGTTGCCAAGATCTGGGAACTTGGTGAAAAGCAGACGTTTCTTTTTATTAGTAACTCCTGAGGGTAGAATGCCTCTTTTTCAGGGGAAGGTACAGTTCCTGACAAGCTTTTAAGTTCTCACAAAGTTTATAGGTGCCAGTGGCTATATGTAATTATAATTTATACATAATTTAGTTGGACGACTACATTTAGAGGGAAGTTTTTGAACAGAAAGGGCTTCAGTTACATTACATCTCTTACATCCATCAAAATTAGTAATACTCTACAGCTTATGAGTCTGATTCAGCTCACAACTGAAGAAGGACACACTACAAGTGTGATGGGAGATGCCTACTCAGGCTGTCTTCATAGAGATTTGCCAAATCAGTTTTGGGTGGAACTCGGAGAATGAGGGGATAAAAAAAGGCTGCAAAAGTTCTTCACAAATGCAGAAAGGAATGATGTATAGTTCTAGTCTCACCACTGCTGTGCTGCGAGCTTGTCTTGATAGTTTCACACAACAGTCACTATTTCAGTGAAGCAGCCTCCTGTCAGCAGGATGGCAAAAGCTAATGGTAAAATTAAGTAGCCAGCTCTTCCATAGCTGGTTATCAAGGGATGGGACAGATTTTCTACGTGGAACCTTCTGCAGCTCCACATGTACAAACTTAATGGTTGTGAATATCTGAATAACTTCATTGTAAAGAGATCATGGCGTGGGGAATGTCCATCACTAGTTCAGGCTATTCAGGGTGCCTCGCTTCTCACTGGGCATTCTGCATTCATGTCTTCCCCCCTTTCTGCAAGACCTCGACTCTTATCAATTCTCTGTGAAGCTGAACCTGTCATTCAACTGCAGACTGAGCTGAACTCTCTTTTTCTCTTGGTTCCCCAGAAAACACTGGGGTCAGCCTTCCCCAGGTAGCACCTCTGGGCAGGAGGAGTGAGCACCAGAGCATTCTCCAGCAGCACGTGTCAGAGAGTACAGCTTTGCTCCCCGGCAAGTTTCCCTGGGCGTCTCAGCAGTTCTCTGGTTTCTCCAGGTCCATTACTTATAGAGGTGTCTGGGAGATGGGAACAAGTGTGCAGCTGTGGAGCTAGCTGGGTTTCCAGAAAGCAGGCACTGGAGCAGAGCTGTGGCTTTTATGAGGTGTGGGATGTTAGAGGAGGTCAGTTATACACCACATTATAGCAGAGAAATCTTGTCACAGCTGAGTTTGATCTTTGAACAGATGTCCTCTCCTCCAGCCTAAACAACCTCTCAGTTTTTCAAAAAATGTCAGAATAATTTCTTTAAAAGTTGACACTACTTTTTGCGCATACCCCATGAGGAAACAGCACCTCTCCGGACATGGCAAGAAGTTAACAGCCCTGATAGCATCCTGTACTGCCTGACAGGCAGACTTTTTACATGGAAAATATGTTACCCAAGAGAGAAGAGCTAGGCTGACTCATTTAACTCCACACCAAGGGCACTGCCAAAGCCAAACTCTCTGCTGGAACTGGTGCCCCCATGGTATCCCTGGCACTCTGATGACTGAAGCTGACAGTGGGACAGCTGTCAAAGAGGGCAATTACAGGGGTTTTTGTCAGATTCTCTTGTTAAGGAAACACCAATAAAGTGTGTATCACACCCACTCTACTTAAGAAAAAAATGTTCAGGAATTCTCCTTCCTGGAAATATTGCAAAAACTACCACCTTTCCACCTCTGCCTTCCCTCCCATGCTATCTGCAGGCATTAGTGTATTAAAACAAAACCAACCGAGACAAAACAGCAAGTAATGAAAGAGGAAAAAGAGCATGAACAAGAAGCCTGCAGCACTGCCAAATTATACAACACAGATTCCCACTGGGGATATCTTGGGCAATTTGCCTCACTGAGGCCATCAGGTCTGCTGAGAGAATCTGAAGGATCCTAAACCAGGACCAGGACCTGGACCAGGACCAGGACCTGGACCAGGACCAGGACCAGGACCTGGACCAGGACCAGGACCAGGACCAGGACCAGGACGAGGACCAGGACCAAGACCAGGCAGGCAGTCTCTGTAAGCAGCTCGCCTGCTTACAGTTGGTCCAGCTTCTGCTTACGGCTTCCAGTGAAGCTAGTAGAGATGCAGTGACTCCTAGCAGCTCTCAAAATCAAGCTTTTGACTCAATATAAGTGAGACAGCCTCAGTTTTTCCACAGATAATTGTCATGGGAGAGAGGGTGGCTTGCCTTTCATTTGCTTGTAAAATAGCATGTGCATCTATGCTACGAAAAGTTCCAGCTTCTGCTGCCGCAGACTGCTAAGGGCTGCCATGGCTTTTTTTCCTTTCTGCTGTTTCTCACCACAACTTGCTTACAATTTACACGATGCCGCGTGTGCGTGCTTGGTGCCCTAACTTTAGCTGACACAGCAAACACTTCAAATCCTCCCCTTCAGTGTGCATTCTCTGTTAAAAACCTGTGTGTAAGAACACTAGAGAGAGTGAAAAGTGAAAGAGAGGGGGAGAGATAGACCCTTTAATCTAACGGGTAAGGAATGTGCATCGAGCTGTGCGTGGACGTCTGATGTCTCCAACTATTTGTTAAAAGGCAAAAGCAATACTTCCGACAGACGTCCCTCCCCTCGCCTGCAATAGGCTCCCAAGAATAGCAACAGCCTGTGTCACTGCAAAGGGCAAAGCCTTCTGAAATAGCAACAAAGTTGTTCACAAACCACTTTGTGGTTTGCGTTTGGTTTCAGCCAGCTTCAGCAACTTGTTGCCATGAGGAAAATAACCTGCCCTTTCCTCATCCTCCACGGAAGGACCGCTGCCCTGTGAAGCCCTCCTTGCCCCAAAGCACAAAGGGGGTGGCAATGGTACCTGGGCACAGCACAGAGGACCTCGGCCAGCAGAGCCAGACAACGAGAGCAGGGCAGGATGAGGAGAGCAGCCGGGCCAGCCGCCACCACCTCCACAAGTTGCCGGCGAGAGCAGGTAAAGTGGCAAGAGCGTAATGCCAGCTGTTAGCCAGCTGTTAGCCAGCACAGCCTGCCCACGTAGTTACCGCTTGGGGCTGGGGAAAAACAGCCCCATAAAGCCAAGGGACTTTCAGGGCATGCTGTCTCGATTTCTAAAAGAGCGAGAGGGGAAAACATGAGTAAGGAAGGGAAATGCCAGCTTGAGTTTTGAATGAAGGTTTATGGGATACTTTTTCCAAAAGGCCTCGGTCTCACTGTTTGTGCATGTGCTGTCTGCTGTGTAAATATTTTTTCCTTTATGAAGATCAGTCACCTGAAAATGGGAGAACCTGCTGCCGTGTAAGATAATGATGGTTCTCTGGTCCTTGCATGCTTGGGAGCAGTTCAGCCCTTTTCACTGAAGTGGAGGGAGGCCAGGCAAGCATTGCACCTGCTTATGCAGGAGGAAAGTAAAGCG
>NW_009696347.1:3395-28788 GCF_000703405.1 Apaloderma vittatum | reverse complement strand
GGACACACACGGGGACTCCCTCCTGTCTTTTCTCACCTAGCACTTCAGGAAGAAAGAGAGTTTGTGTGCTGACACCCTGAAAAATGAACTGTGGATTTTCTTTTGCCAAGGATTTTTAAGTGCTGAAGCTGAATTTCCTAGCTCTTCGCCTTTGTTGTCCTACCCAGCCAGTTTTTCTAAGTTACAGCATGGTTTTGCGTCTTGAGTCTCTTTCAGTGATGATAAGATCAAGAGGAAAATGACCCACAATCATGACACCTCTCACCCACAAGACAGCTGTACCCAAACAGGAAAGCATGGCTGTAAGCCAGAAATAACTGTGTCTCAAGCAGGTTTTGTTCACTTAGAAGTGAATGAGCTAACCCATGGAATGTTCAGATACCACAGGCACAAATGCTTTGCTGGAGTGTAATAGTGATCAATCCAGCAACGTCTACTGATACCTGCAAAGAGAGGTTAACCAAGAACAGAAAGCCAGTCGGTTGCAGACATATTTAACACTACCTCAGCGTAAGCGAGGGCAATACAGATGGTTATAGGATATTGTTATCGAAGGGAAGCACAGCAGTTACAATAAACAGACAGCAAAGTTACTGCATCAAAAGGGCTATGGTTATAAGAGTACATGCAAATTACACACTTGACCTTACTCTCAGATATTAAAGCAGCAACCTGAGGAATTTGTAACTACCTAGCTAGGAACTAAAAGAACTTACTGATTCTTACTGAAAAATAACAAACCCAAATCCCGTTTAATGCAATGAAGGACCAGGCTACCTGTTGACAGAATGAGAATACATGGCAGAGCACTAAGAGAGATGGAAAGATTGCCAGGGTGAGTCTGTCCAGGATCTGTGTTCCCTGTTTTTCCATCAGTGCCAGGGAGCTTTTGTTTATGAAATTCAAATATTACTCACACAACACATTCATCAGGCTTATGCTGTACAAAGTATACAATGCTTCCCACCACTGCAGGAATTTAGATGTGTGAAAATGTGTGATACATTAGTTTTCTTCTGCCCTTTTTTACAGACCAATTTACAAATTTTTTTTGTTTTGTCTTTCACACTTGGGCAGGAGGAATCGCTTTTGTCAAATGGTCATGATCCCATATGTCCCTGATACTATTTTTGGGTAAATTTAATATTTTCTGAGATTTTCCAGCTTTGCTTGCAACATAACTTTGTCCCAAAGATATCATTTATTTCATCACATAATGTCTTGTTTCGGCAACTGTTTTAGATCCCATGCTGAGCTTCTAGAGGGACAGTTAGATCAGTTGGATCCTAGCTAATAGGAGAAATGCACCTATCAAACAGCTACTGGATCTAAAGAAACCTCAGGCATTAGAGCAGATAGATGGAGTGACATATATCTCTTCACACCAGACAACTGGATGAGACAAAGAAAGTGACTGTGACGGTGCAGCAAAGGTCATGATGGCATGAAAATGGGATAACCACCTTTAACAGGAAGCAAAACCATGATCTAATTATGCAGCAATTCCCAACACATGCCATTAAATATTTATTCTATAAAATGTGATCCACACGCTATACACTTTAGCAAAATGCTCCTCTAAAGACAATTTAGGGAATTTTCAACACTATTTCCCTGTAAAGGAAACCTTTTTGCATGTCAGATGGAGAAGAAATATGCTGCTAAAGATAACTTAAAATTTTCAATTACAGATGCTGTAGTTCTAAGATTTATCATGGATAAAAGTAGATCCCTTGGTCTATTGAAAAAAGGAGATTCCAGGATGTGGATTCACATCTATGAATGACCTGTCATGATTTTCCAGCCTGTGCTTATTAGTGTTGTCAGAGCTTGATTTCACTTTCCAAATGTCTAAACAGATCAGAGAATCCTCAAGGATTTAAAGAACGTACATTTGACCTCCCAGGAAAGTACTGTCTTTCCCTCCCAAATTGAGACATTTTTCACCTCATATTAAATCAAAGTCAATAGAAGAAAGCACCACATTGGAAGAGACTGTTGAGTCCCCTAATATAAAAATAGATTTATTTGCACAAGTCATTGTAAAGAAGTAATCTCCCCCCTCACTCCATCCCACTAGTCTTCTGCACACACACCACATATTGTCTTGAGAGAAGGGAGAGAAAAACTACACCACAGAAATCTCAGTGTTGGGACTAATGTGGAGGGTGCTAATGTCAAGAAGAGATGGAAAGGGCTCCAAGGCACCTTCCCCATAGCTCTCCTCCACATGCAGTGGGGGAAGAGTGGTGCTTCCCAGTTCAGCCTGCTTGCTGATCTTCTCTGGAACAGATAATTTATACATAATGCCCATAAAACACACGCACAGACCAAATATTTTTGCCTTCAGAAGGACTGTACCTTCCAAAATATGTGCTTGAAAAGGGCACACCCTTACTACTTGGCTACATCCAGGCTCATCAGCAGTACACTGTGCTATACTACAACTGCATTTGGTCTCCTTTTCAGGAACTAAACATAAACATTTCCAGCAAACGTTCTTAAAGATAAGTTTGCTTGCCAAGTAGTGCTGCTTTTGACCTGAGTAACAGTTGTGAGAAACCATTTTGTTTACATGGGGAAACTAGAGAATAGACTTTCCAATCACTCGTCACATACCAGCCACACACTCATTAGCCGTGGTGTTTGTTGCAGGCAGAAGGAAAACTTTCTCTGGAAGTCATCATTAAAATATTTTATCCCCCTGGGCTGCACACTGCCATGTATTTTGCAGGCATCTCATAAAAATAAGAGGAATATACATTTTAAGAAGCTTTCTTATTAGAAAAAGGAATGCCTATGAACTGCCAGTAACATAATTAAGTAACACTTAAAAGGATTGTGAGTACAACTACTGCAACATGGAAATGTTAAAACAAAGTATATGCTGAAATCAGAGGGAATCTGGAGGAAGACCTTGAAGGAAAACCAAGCAGAGGTGTCACAGTTTGACTCAGCAGGCAGTTTTGAGCAGGTAATTCTTAGGTACACCAGTTACAACATAACCTCATAGCAATATAAAGATGTTTTTCAGCAGAACAGTAGCTATGACGGACAAGAGACACCAAGTTAACTGCTACCTTTGCTGCTGCTAGTGCAGAAAGACAATGTGTCTCCCTCTACATCACATCAGAATCTGCCTTTCTCCCAGGGGTCTATTTTAGTTACAGCCCTCCACTATTTCTATGCAACTGGAAGCATTTGACACTAAACACATGAACGAGGATACCAGTTGTCCCAGTAAAAGCAAACCAAAGAAATATTAAGACATTGGTCAAGCCGCTATACTTGGAGAAGCAAGAAATATATGGGCCTGAGGGCTTTGTTAGCAACTTCCCAGGTGTCCAAGCTCCACGCCCAGCTTGTATGACCTCTCAGATCAAAAATAAATAATCATCTTGGTTGCTCTGATCTGAGGACCACAGGCTGGGGAGAGCACACTCTGGAATGCAAAGAACAGTGCTGATGGTGGACTCTGTCAAGATGTTTGACTTGGCACTGTCATTCTGAATCAGAAACTTGAGCCATACAAAACCGACAATCACTTATTTAGAGAATTAAAAGCTGTGTAGGACACTGACCTCATAGTGTCAATAGAAGACACAGCCCACATTGTTGTGTTTCTGCTGGAGAGCCTTAAACTCAGTTTTTTTCCTGCTGTTACTCTAGCATTTTTTCCTCAATTGCCTGGAAAAGAAGATAGTAACAGAGTATTTGTGGGTGATAAAGGTGACAGGCAATTAATATGGGATATGTCACTGACTGAATGCAATTTGCATGCCTTGGTCTGCTGATTGCAAATGAATGTGCTGTCTGGGGTTCCTCTCTGCTAACTTTAGACATCTGCATCTGAGCAAGCCACACAGATTCCTTTTTTAGGCAATCGAGAGAAACAGGCATCTGACCTGCTTCAGATATCTAGAAGTGCCTATTTTTCACAAGTGATCACAGCAGAAATCTAGAGATGCTGTAGATCTTTCACAGTTAGGTATGTTGAACCCATCCTATGTGCTTTAGTCAGACAAACGTAAAGTGATTTGCATTCCTATCTAAGATGCAAGAAGGTAGGCCATATTTAAAGGAAAGGCAGTGGATTGGAAAGAAAACAATCAGAAAAGAAGGTGGTTTTCCTGGGAGATAACTAACAGAAGTCAATCCTAAGATGAATAGAGGGTAAAAAGTCCACCTGGAACTGGACAATTACATCCAGTTTGCATTTGGCGCTGTGCAACCACTGCAGGGGCACTGGGTCTGGCTTACAATTTACTGAAGAAGTTGATAATCTGAACAGAGTTCAGAGAACAGAACTTTGAATACTTAAGGGACTGGTAAACTTGTAAAGCCTCACAGGCTAAGTAGCTTATCAAGGAGAGGTCTGTGGGATGACTCGATGACAGACTATAATTTTGTACTTAGTGAATACAGCTAAGTGCAGGCAAATGGAGAATTGGATCTGACGTCTGGAAGCTGAAGCTGCAGAAGTTAAGTCTAGAAACAAATTAGAGATAATCTGCAGCGAAAGCAATTAACCATTGGGACAACTTATGACTTAGAGCCATTGGCTTTCAACCACTAGCAATTTTTAAATCAAAGCTGAATAATTCAAATGGCCTAGTTCAAGTAAAATGTCATTTAAATGTGTCTGAAGGATTATGTTGTGGTGTTCATGAGTGTCAGTCTGGATGACCACAGTGGTCTCTTTTGGCTTCAAAACATATAAATTAAACCAAAAAATTAGGTTAAATCTTTGTGACTTGGTGACCTAAAATGCAGAAATATCCAAGAAGGCCCAAGTCTCAGCACTGAGCAGCAATTTGGGCAAAGCACTGTGATCACGTTAACAGTGTAGTTTCTAATACCCAAGCTCATTCATTCAGCAAAACACTGTGTTGTTACCAGCCCTAATTTCCAGCCAGGATTCTTTGGAAGGATATATTTTCTGGATCTAGCAATATACAGAGAGTAAGTAAGTCAAAAGTATAAAAGGGAGATAAAAAATAGGTTTTGCAATAATAAACCATATATTGCATGCATACAATTGAGGATGGAGAACATGTAGCAAGAAGTAGATTCACTGGAGTCAGTAGTTACTTCCACTGAAGTGCTATTTGTTCGGTGTGTGAAGGAAGTACAGCAGGGCCTTGACCTAACCCACATACTAGTCTCTCTTCAAAATAAGTGCAATGAACTCAGATACTGCAGAAAGAAAAAGAGCTAGACATAATACAGACACGAACAACATATAAAAAAAATAAATTTTGCAAATTTGCTTCTGACATTTTCTCTGAGATGTCCCACATCCATCACAATAAATCTACCATCCACCCCCACCTTCTGAAAGACTTCTCGCAATACTCCCATTTCCTCCGCGCCTCTACAACCCATCATAACAAAACTATGTGTCTTTTGCATCGTCTCTTGTCTACCTCTGGTTTGCCAGCTGCCTGGGCCCAGAGGCAGAGTGGGCTGAGGTGCTGGGTGCACCCAATAGCTCGGGGCTGCTGACGCTTGGCTTCTGCTTGACTTAACGGGATTGAACACAGAGCCAGGTAGGAAAGCTAATAGCAGATACTTATCTTAATAGACTTAATGGGCTTACACACCTCCCCTGACCCAGGATGCGCAGCTTAGACTCACACTGTTATATTTTCCTGCCTTCCAAAACAACTGGGCCTTCTGTGGAGCAAATGTGGGACATGATGGTGGGCTCATGGCATGAGCTAAGTGGCATCTGGGAATTGCTGGGAAAGCATGAGGTAGCTTGGGGCAAAACCATGCCAGGGACCATGCCAGGAATGTAGCAGGGTATGTGGCAATGTGTCAGGGTCTGGGCCTGGGCTCTGGCACTGTTTATTTTAGTAGTGGAGACGTACTGCTAGGGCTGCCCTCCTCCTTTCACTACACAATTTTTGCTTTAGAAATGTAATACCCTCTGTCAAATGGGACTGATCCTTGACAATGTGCTCAAAAGTTACTGGCAAGAAATTCTGGGCAGCCAGAGTGATCAAAGAGCCTTAATGCCTTAGAAAAATAAACTAAAAATAAACAAAGTCCATATATCATTTCTACCACATACTACTTTCCAGCCAAGCTGAAAAGTACTTGTTCCAGGAGAATTAACTGAAATACGGGCTCTGCTACACTGCAAAAGCTACCTCTCCTCAGACACATCCTATCTCTCCAACTAACCAGAAAATCACAAGTCAATTTACTCTTTTCCTAGTTGTGTGGCAGCCAACATCAAGATGACAGGAAAATCATGCTGGGAGAAAGAACAAGACCAACAATAACAAACTGATATATTCCTCAAAGTTTAGGGTGCAAAAGGCTTCACAGTTAGTAGAATACGATCAGTCAAATCTATCTTGTAACAATAAACAATGAATTGCAGTTGTATAAAATAGGTTTGGTTTAAAGTGGACATTCAAAGGCATATAATCTCCATTAGGTTTATCTTTTCACCATCTATTTTCTATTCCTGACACTGTGGTTGTCATAAACCATGCAAAATATTTGATCCTAATATTCGAAAGGATCTGAGATTAGTGATGAGCAAAGCCCAGAAAGTTCATGAATTTGTACCTCAGAGATTGGCTTCCCTAGAATACTCCAGCTATCTGGATCAGCCTGGTACTCAGTAGATAAGTTTGTTTGGAAAAATAAAAGCACAGGTACCAGCATCCTTCGTGGCATCCTTAGGTGAATAATGGAATTAGTAAGTGTCAAGGGAAAATTTAATACTTATTCAAGTCAAAGTTGAAGAAATTTGGCTGGGAAATTGCTACTTTCTTTGCCCATGATACAGTAGTTGGGTAGACAAGACTTCTTCAGTTCAGTACAGGAACAACACCAAGAACATCTCAAGGCAAAACTTGCTTTCTGATACTGCCAGTGTTGCCTTTTGCAATGATATTCTGAGGCAGAAAGTTTAATTATTTAGGGCCTGATCAAAACTTGATTGACTTCTGATCAGGAAGATAAGGAACCCAAAAGCATTCAAATTGAGAGTTTTGTATGATTTTTAAAATGTTTTATTTTTTCTTTTCATAAATAGCCTTTTATGTCACCACTGCTGCTGCATTTGCATGCACCTAACTTCTTTGCCTAAAAGTTACAAAAAGATTTTTTGGACTGGTATTATTAGTTGTCAGAATGTTGCAGAACTCACACTTTGACTATTCGTGCGTTTTGTCTTGTTTCAGGCTGTGGAATATTTACTTTTCTAACTTCTGCCGTCGCTGCTGTAAGTGGACTTCTGATGGGTTATGAGCTGGGCCTTATCTCTGGAGCTCTTCTACAGATGAGAAGCATATTAGCATTGTCTTGCAAAGAGCAAGAAATTGTTGTAAGTTCCCTTCTTTTTGGAGCCTTGTTTGCATCTCTTATTGGTGGATTCCTGATAGACCGATTTGGAAGGAGACTTGCTATTATTATTGCATCTTCTTTACTTGTGTTGGGAAGTCTGATTTTACTGCCCTATGAATCATATGGGATACTTATTGTGGGTCGGATTGCCATAGGTATTTCCATATCATTATCATCAATCGCAACGTGTGTGTACATTGCTGAGATCGCCCCACAGCACAGAAGAGGCCTCCTCGTATCATTAAATGAACTCATGATTGTGATTGGCATTCTCTTTGCCTATATTTCAAATTATGCATTTGCCAGCGTATCTCATGGTTGGAAGTACATGTTTGGCTTTGTCATTCCATTAGGTGCTTTGCAGGCTGTCACCATGTACTTTCTTCCTCCAAGTCCTCGGTTTCTTGTCATGAAAAATAATGATGAAGCTGCAAGGAAAGTACTGGAGAGGCTACGGGAAACATCAGATGCTACTAAGGAACTTACTGTGATCAAGACTTCCCTGAAAGATGAACATCAGTATAGTTTCTTAGACCTGTTTCGTTCAAAAAACAACATGAGGGCCCGAATGTTGGTAGGACTCACTCTGGTCTTTTTTGTCCAAACAACTGGGCAACCCAACATTTTATTTTATGCATCGACTGTCTTGAAGTCAGTTGGGTTCCAGAGCAATGAAGCTGCCAGCTTGGCTTCTACTGGAGTTGGAGTGGTTAAAGTGGTCAGCACAATCCCAGCCACAATTTTTGTGGATCAAGTTGGAAGTAAAACTTTTCTATGTATTGGCTCTTCTGTTATGGCAGTATCCTTGGTTACTATGGGCTTAGTGAACCGTAACATACATGTGAATTTCACAATTGTCTGCAAAAGCCAATCTCCAGAGGATTTATTTCTCCAGAGACCAGGGAACCTCACTGGTGTCACCAACGGAAGTCTCAAAGACCTCTTTGCTGGCACAGCTTCACCAGAGAGACTGTCATTTGATGTGCAGAGAAGCCCAGATGTTGCCAGGACAGGAGAACTGAACAGGACTGCCATGGCAGGAGGCAAAGGCATAGCAGGGTCTCACATGGAAAGTGGGGAGGTTCCTGTTGTCCTGAAGTGGCTCTCGCTGGCCAGCCTGCTTGTTTATGTTGCTGCATTTTCCATAGGGCTTGGACCAAGTAAGTGTTTCATCTTTCTAACTCTTTGTAATGATTTACTTATAACTGGATGACACACCCAGCTTGCCATCAGGCAGTTCCCAAGTTGGGCAAAGCAGTGTTTTCTGCTAATGCGTGTTGGTACCGTCACAGACTGTCCTGGTGGAGTGGGGCATACTTTTTAGGAAAAGGTCCTGCCCACTGAGGTCAATGGCCTAATCTCCCTTCACTTTGGTGTAATTAAACACTCCTCTGCTGTGAAGTTCTGAACTGCTGTGAGCTCTGTACAGCAAAATTATGGGATGCCTTAACTATCTTTCCTCTTTCTGATCTATTGTGTCCTTACATTGGGAAGGTTAAGATGTAGGCATTTGCTGCTGCTAACTCACAAACCCAAGATAACGATAAGTTCCAGACCTCTGTACGGTATGACACCTTCAAACCCATGAAATGCCAGCATACCTAAATCTCGCTGAGGCTCTGGCTCCCCGATTAGATAACAGTCTATTGATATCGAAAAGACATTCAATGTATTGTAGTTCATGAACAAACTAGTTATCATCGCCACTACGTGTGCTGAACAGCACAAGTGGAAGAACACAAAAGTACATCACTGCACAACCAAAGTACTGCTATTGCACTTGTATGGTTCCCACTCTCTCTGGAGGAGAATGTCTGCCATTCTTGGGAACTAGTAACTAAATTTCTCTATTTTGTTTTTTGTTTCAATAGCACTTGTATATTACTGTATTTTGAAGTGATTGATTTCTTAAGCCACATTGCAAAACCTGCATGTACAGAGTCAATTATTTATTAACTGACTTTATGTGCTTTTGTGCCCTGACTTAAACTTGCCTTGCAAACACACTGTACTCCTGCTTCACTATTATGATAAAAAGCTTGCCACAAGAATACAACCCAACAATTGCATTAACAGCAACTCCCCTGAAATATTTGTTTATTTTAAACATTACTCACTGGGGGAGCAGTGTGAGATAAGCATTCATTGCCAGGGCAGCGAGCTTGACTGTGTTATTGCAGCATTATTCCTTCCCTTGCACACTGTCTGGGGGCTGGATTCTGCTTTGGATGACAAAGGTTCAAAGCCATGGATGTAGCCCTGAAAAGAAAATGTTACTTGAGCTTTTACTTGCGTGTTTCAAACACACACTCAATGACCCACAAGGCAGGATTGCGTATTAAGGCTCAGCCTCCTGTTGAAAGCTGCTTTCCTGTTGACCGGGCTGTGAGTGGGTTCCTGGTCATTTGAGTTGGCCTAATGTGAAATTAACGATAACGATGCCTGTTTCCTTGAGGGCCACAGAAACTGAGGTGTGACTGCCAGGCTATTATGAGAAGTCTTTGAGGCCCATGCTTGTTTTCAGACCTCTTTCTTGACCAAGAGCACAAATGTTCTCAATGGAAAAGAACAGGCACTGTCTCAGCTCCAGCACGTTGAAATTATGTAAAGTCACAGTGAGGCAATTTAAACTGACACATGCATTTCTATAGCAAGGGAAGGCCAGGTCTAGGAGAGACACAAATCACAGGTACTTTCAAGACATTTCCATGCCTTTAAATGTACACTATTCAGTTAAAATTGGCATTATATAGAAAATGCAAGAGTCAGAGAATCAAGGGATTGTTGGAATCTGAAAAGGATCTGTTGTGGTTGAATTGCCTGGGTTGGGATGCGAGGTTATGATTTGTGTCTCATATGCAGCCTTCAATATATTCTTGAATGTATTTTAAAAGCCTAGCTTTTCATTCCTCAGCATGCCCCTCTTAGTGTAAAGAAAGAAAAAATTAAAATGAGCCCCTCTGCTTATATAAAGTAAACAGTTTTAACATGTTTGTGTTATTTATCTCTAAATCTGCTCTGTGGTCTGGACCAGACCTTCTGTCTTCTCTTAAACAGGACGGAGGCATCAAGGCTGCTCTTGCTGGCTGCTGTGGCTGGGTGGTGCCTGGGCACCTGGGCACAGCAGCACTGTAATTCCCTTGCATCACTATTTTTGAATGCAAAAATCTCATATTCTGCACAATGTCTTCCCGATCTGCTGGCTAGGGTGAAAATGTTGCTGGAGACATGTCTGTTTGTAACCCACAGACCAAACCAGCTTCTTTTGGATAAAGAGGATCTTGCTTTTTTCCCTCCATCCCACAAGGCCATTTCTGCAACAAATTCACTCACGTCATTTTGAGTCCTTATGCCATTATGTCCTGTGGTAATAAAGTAGAATCTATGTAAGGCCACTGGGAAAATGGTACACCCTTCATAGGGCAAATCACGCAGCTGAGCTCTATTATCTCTTTTTTTCCTTCTTTTTTTTAGTATTCTGTTCAAAGAGTAACTTACAGTCCAGATTTGCACAGTAGACATTTGTAAATGTTGTATTTTTTCATGATTCTCTTTTGTCTCCAAATTACATGAAGTAGATGGATTTTTAAATGAACTAAATATATTTATTGCCATTTATCAAAGCACCCAGGCAGCACAGCAATGAGCACTCAGAAATAGACAGTGGGAGATAAAAGCCATTTTTGCATTATAAAAGAATTCAAAGGCTAGTAAGCATCTGCTTCATCACTTTTTTGATTCTGGGGTGCTCTGTATTTATATAATCAACCCTTAGGCAAGATAAAAGGGGTATTTCTGCTGCTCCGTTTCAGATTAATTATGTTTGATGAACTGTGATTCAACTGCTTGTTCACACTCAATTTCACACTATTATGAGGAGGTTTTGTAGGTGCAACAAATCAGTGTTGCATCACGTCACAGAATAGCACATGCTGTCTCTCCAGGGGTGTTTGCAGAGGCGTTTCAAGGTGGTTATTAGCTAAAGGGACTGACTTGACACAAGCTTTGTCTTGAGTTACCTTTGTCTGCATACCAGAAAGGTGAAACGAGGATCAGCTGTTCTCACCAGGGAAAGATGCCTGCAGAGCCCAAAAGAGTCCTCTCTCTGGCTGCCATGTGAAGTGTGAAGAGTGCAAGAGGGGCCCTTCAGTGTTTTCAGTGCATGTTTGCAAGGAGAGGCATTCAAACCTGCTGTATGCAGAGGGGAAACAGGAGAAATTAGAGCCTCCCAGAAATGCTGCTACCCCTTGCGCAGGGAGCAGTGAGAGCGGGCTAGTGAGATGAGTGTAGCGTTGAGGTAGATCACCAATTCACCACCCAAGCTAAAAGCTCAGTGTGACCCTGGAAATTTAACACAAAGGACACACAGAGGAATTTTAGTCAGAGCCGGGACCACGCATGACCACTTACTAAATGACACAGAGCTAACTGAAAGGGTTGCAAAGTGTCTCATTTGCCAGATGCTCTGTTCAAATCATTTGAGGGGAAAAAAAAAAAGGTCCATCTTTTTAACAGAGGTATCATTTCCTTCACTCATTGCTGTTGTGTCGTACAACTTGTTGAGATGCAGAAAACAAACTCCTAGAGTGTTTGAATTATTTTCCAAAGTGAGGCTGTAAATGTTGGACTCTCGGGGTTGAGTGAAGCATGTGCAAGAGAGTTCTCTTGGTTAACAGCTTTCTTTCTGAAACAGAGTGGGTTCCCAGAGTCCTGCTGCTTGCTTCACAGATCTGATTAAAAACATTCAACTTCAGTTGTCAGATGACATCCGTTACCAAAGATCTGCTTCTCTTGGTCATCTCCTTTTGCACCATTTAGGATGGAAGACTAAACAGAGGCAACTTCCCTCCATATTTTCCTATATATCCCCTTAGTGAGGAGGTCTCAGTGGGTGAGATCAACAATAAGCAGCCAAAAGATACAGTAGTACCATATGCATTAACAGAGGGATGTGATGTTGCGTGGAGGTAATCTTCTTTATCAAACAAAAATCAGAGGGGCTCCAACAAGTCCTCAGCTGAGGAGCAAGTAATGCAAACTCAGTCTGAACCCAACAGAGCCAATTTCTTTACCCAGTCTGAGTTTGTTCTAACAAATAGAAAGCAAGTGAGAAAGAAAGGACTTGGGCAGGACCCCTTTACACATGTTGTGGGAATGCAGTTCAAGGGCATCCATACATATCACATGAATTTTTTGCTGTGCAGTAGACATAACTTATTGAAAGGGTGATGTGCATTTGGACTGCATGTGTGGCGTTGGTGTCTTGCACAAAAGAGCTCTTCCTCCTCTGTCAGTCCTTTAAACATGTTTCTGTATAACTGCAAAGGTGTTTAGGCAGTTGGCCAATGAACTTCAGGATAATCTGCCAGTGCAAATCACATCAGTTCCACTGACGTCATGGCAGTTCATACTGGGCATCTACATGCAAATCAGCAAAAGCACCTGTAAGTGGGACTTCCCTTCTGAGACAAATGGCTTCGCTTCTGAGTTAGACCAGATGATCTATGTTGGGCTAGATGATCTTTTGAGGTCACTTCCAAGCCCTAACATTCTGTGATTCTGTGACTGTTATCTTACCTGTTGTTAAAGACTTTTTTCTCTCTGCTTTCCATTGAGCTTTAATCTACAGGCTGGGGCGCCAGGTTTGAGCACCCATAGGGTCCTAGCACAGGGAAGGGTGGCAGGCCACCAAGCCACCCGTAGGTTGTGAGTTTCACACTGATGAAGTTCCACCTATATGAGGGACCTGGGATTGCAGCTTTGTGCCCCCCAGCCTGGATGGCCCCAAGACAGGGCAGGGACAAGGCTCCCCCACTGTGATGCACTGTCTTGCTGCTGTGGGAGCTCTCTGCATGGGTTGTCAGAACAAAACTCATGCAGGGAAGGCAGTGAAGGCAAGCCCCTAGTGAGGACAAGTCTTAGGAGCAAATTTTTACTGATGAAAGACTAGTTTGGGATGATGTCCATTTCTAGTTTAAACCTGGACAGATTTGCCATATTGAGTGTATCAGAGTTAAATTTATAACAGCTTGAATGGATGCTTTAGAACTGAGCTAATTTATACCTAAAATAGAACAGATGTTTCAACATGTTTGGAAATGTAACTGATGTGAGAGCCAGATTCCTCAGATAATTCTAAAAGGGAAATATTCTCCCCACCTAAGGGGGCATTTCAGGCCCCTACTCTCTGACCTCTCCTTTGATGCAGCCCTCCTTTCCTCACTGGCTATTGAGGGAATTTAGGGTAATCAATAAACTGATTGTGTGATAATATTTGACATATAGCATATTTTTATCTTTTTGTCAGCCCTGCATTGGTCAGGTAGTTGGACTAGATAATCATTGTAGGTCCTTTCCAATTGAATTATGCTATGCTATCATATTATATTCCTATGTAAGAACCTACTTGTTTTGCCTACGTATTACTATGAGTTGCTGAAGTCATTTAAATGCAGTTTTAAACCCATGTTGGGGACAGTGGGGAAGGTGGAAGAAAATCAGGCATGAAGGATCAAGTAGGATGGAAGGAAGCTCAAAAGTTCACAAGAAAAGTGAAATCCATGGAGGTAAGGAAGGAAATAAGTCCCTCGTTCAGCCCATCACTGTCCTTCTTAGGTAATCTTATACAGCCTGTGACGGTCTTTCTTTATGCATTTTCTTGGATTAATCAAACCAAACCCCAGAGATGGAACGTTGCCCTAAAGTCCAGAGAATTACACATGAGGCAAATCTAGTCCCCTTGACTACACTCCTGTGATTCTTAGATTAACTGGCTACCTGACCATCAGAACAATTAAATGCAGAACCTTTTCTGTCTCATTCACCTCAGTCATTAAATGCATCTGTAACAGAACTCAGAACAGCTGGTTTCGCATATGATGCCGAACAGCCTAGGGACTCGACTACAGAGGTCATATCTCTTGACACCTTTATGATTCAGATTACATAGACTGCTTTTTCTCTGCCCCAAAATGCTCTTAGGCATAATCTTGGCCCCCAAACACTCTACTAGAAACTGAAAAATCTTGTGGGAAAGAGAACTGTCAGTCTGGAAATTCTGATGCTCCACGGATTTAGCTGGTTATTCCTGTGTTTTGAAATACTGCAAGCTGTATGGCCTTCCATTAGCTTGCAAAGCACTGGTAAAAGATATGGGTGTCTAGAATTCACATCAATATCTTTGACATTAGAGAAATATTTCAGGCTTTTACAAAACATGTGGTTATTGTACTAATTTATAGTGCACATGAATGTGATGTTAACAGGCGTTCATGCTCAACATTGCCTCGCATGACATTTGTTTGCAATGTTTTATTTTTGAGCTTCTACATTTTGCAGAGCAGCTGTGGCCTGGCCTTAAATTTCACAGAAATGAGTAGCATCAATTTGATGCTGTTCTGTGGTTTGCTCTGGAAAAGGAGGTAGTGATGGGGATTAAATCAAGTGGTCAAAAATAAGCAAGAGCATAAATGCTTTGTTGGATCTGAACCAGGATAATAAACCTAGGGCCAGAAAGTCCTATTTCAGTTAATTAAAAAATTATCTTGGATTCTCTATTTTACAAGATTCCTAGCACTGTTCATTCCTACTGAATCATCTTTTAATGCATGCATCCATGGGGTTTGAATATGACACTCAATATTTATCTAATTTGTAATTCTGTGGTATTCAAATGGTGTCTCGTGGCCTTTATTTCAGATTGTGTCTGTACTACTGCAGTAGAGAGACAAGGCATGCCAAAATGAAAAATGAAGCATGGCTGTGAATTGCCTGCTTCTTCCTGTTCCTTTGCTCCAGAAAAGATTTAACTGAAGCCCCTTGTTAACACATCAGCTAGCCCAGGAGCCAGTTGCCTTTTAGCAGTCTGCCTGGTAGTAGCGAAGTGCAAGCCAGTTTATGATATTTTTTTGAGTTGGATGCTGAATTACAGGATTTCAAATTACAGAAGGTGTCTTCTAAAATACCAGCCAGATAGGTTAATTTCATCGAACTTGATAGAACCTACAATTTTGGAAAGATTTTTCAAGTATGAGAAAGATCATAATAGGGAAAAAAATGCTTATGCAGTAATAATACATGGCAACGTCAGTGGGAGCATCTCCTTAATTATTTTAGGACTCTGTTTTGCAAAGAGCAGAATAGCCTTGTTCAACCCCAAGACTGAACTTAAGCTACATACTGAGGTGCACACCTGAAATATGGGACATCATTTTCACCGATATCTGTGTTCCTGTTCCTAACTTTAAAGTAAGTGAATGAGGGAGAGTCTTGGTACACCAGGTCAACAGCTTTGCCTTCTAAAAGACACAGCACTTGGCACTGTGAAAAGAGGGAGTTATAACACCATGCCCCAGCCAGTATTCCTGAGTCTCTACAATGATGGTGGTTCAAGCTGCTGTTGCTGACCACAAAGTTTGGCATACTATGCTCTGCTTAAACAGCGATTTGAGTCAATATTCTGATTTTGGTGTTCTGGATTATATAAATATCTCTCTACTGATAGTTGGATATTAATACATCTATTGACACAAAGGCACTGCTTAAGAGGAATGGCTCCTCTGCTTAAAATCAGGCATAGTTTTAAAGTTCAATCCAGGTCAGTTAGTAGCTGCTTGCCAAAATGAAGCATTTTACCTCCAGACCCACTTTTAAAAATAATTTAGAGAATGAGTATTGCTGTGATTCTAACTAGTAATTGGGCCTAACAATCCTCTTTTTTTCCACAAGGACATCATCTTCTGTAAAGTGGTGCACTGTCAAGTGAGTCTAGCATACCATCTTGTACAAGCTTTCATATGATAATTAAGGCTGCCTATCGTTAGTCAGATTTGCCCTTCTTACTTTGTAGGTCAAGTGTTGCACAGTGTTGCACTTAAGCATTCAATAAATAATAGTGGCCTTTGATAAGCATATCAAAGACAATGAAAGATTTTATGTTTTTTTCCTTGACCGTGGTCTGTGACAGAAGATCCTTGTGACACTGAAATCTGTGAAAAAGTTTATAGGGCACATGTCAGACTTCATAAAATCCAATCTCCTTTGGGAGAGAGGGCTGGGAGGAATTTCTTAGAGGCAAGCTGATCTTGGACCAGCTTTGTGCAAAAACTGGAACTGTCAGTAGGTCTTCAAGTGCAAAGACAATATTTTATTTCACTTGTAAAGATCATCACACTAAAACATGTATTATAAAATATGAGAAAATAATTACGCCAGAAAGGTAAAAATGTGCAATCATGTGACTTATTGGCGCTGCTGAGGAAGGCATAGACTGGCAATCAAAGTGCAGAGAGCATGGCCTGACGGTAAGTCAGTGCATGAAGTCAGGAGATTGATTCTCCCCATGGCATCTGCATTTCTGTGTCACACTGAGTTCTGGGAGGAAAGCCAGGAAGATTTTCTCAAAGGGAAAGCAGACATGGGAGGCCACATAGCTTCTGTTGCCTTTGAAAATCAACCCTAAGCGCTGAAAACTGTTACGAAAGAAGGAGAACTGAAAGACACTGTGGGGCAGGCAGGCCCAGAGCCTTCACACCTTCCTCCTGGCTGCCTCGCTCCAGCAGCAACCAAAGCAAAGTATGAGCTGCAGCAGGCAGTGAGTGACTTAAAAATATTGATCAGTGCAGGCCTCTCACTAAACAAGTCACTGTTGTAAATGGTTCCTTGTCCTTTCCACCTGGAGTTTTGTAAAGCATACACACAAATCTCTATTTTGCAAGAGCAAAGGCTTAAATTGCCCCCAACCACTGTGTCCCAACAGCTCTTTTCTGTTGCACACCTCTCAGGAACCAACAATAGTCCTTGGATACTGGAAAAACAGGTTCATTTACTCCACTCAGCTGGGTAACTTCTCCTTTCCATACTTGTTAGATGTGAAATATGGGATAATCTGAACTAATTCATGCACAACTTCCTCCTAAATTAGAGCCTCTGGCTTCTGCAGCCATTCCTCTGCAAATGCCTCAGAGGATTATCCTGGATTCAATATTCTGAACAAATAAACACCTACAAACAGGAACACACATTTCAGGTTTTAATTAAGAGGACTTTTTTTGGATGGCAGTATATGATTTATTTTAATAAGCACATTCTCCCTCCAAAGCTTGTTTTATGTTTTTTTTTTATCTCTGTCTTTGTTCCTTTCTGCCTTCCCTGCAAGTTTTTCTGTCTTGATGGGACAATTTGAGTGTTGACACAACAAAGTATGAGAGAAAGACAGTGGCTGTGAAATGCAGTTGCAAAGAGAATTGTCATCTCATACATTGGTTCAAATCAACTTCTATTATGGGACCTGAAAAGAGGTACAGACATTTACATACCTGCCTATAGTAAAGCTATGGTGCACCATAGAATCATAGAATCATCATAGAATCTTAGAATCATAGAATGTATTGTGTTGGAAGGGACCTTTAAAGGCCATCTAGTCCAACTCCCCTGCAGTAAACAGACAGCTTAATATATCTTACTGATACATTTGCTGCTGAGTACTGTTATTGGGCAAGATGGGCTACAAATCACATTAGTTAAGACAATTCTGCCATTGCTTATACATGTATCACTTCTTTCCCAGTAATCTTTCAGATGGGAATCACTGTCTATAAGAAAGTTCTTGTCTGTGACTATTCTTTCAAGCTGAAAATGAACAGCAATTGAATATCACTGAAAATAGATGTAAGAATATATTGAACAACTTGCATTAAGTAAAAAAAAATAGTAAAAAAAAGTATTAAAATGCAGGCTCACAGTAGTAAGAAGGTTAGAGGCGGAAGGATGGCTGCAGAAAATCAGAGGTGAAGTACATCTCACTGCTCTCCTTCTCAAGTCGCCCAGAACACAGGGGAAGGAGCTAATGTGTTGGTCTCACAGTCTTTTCCCTCAAAACCCTCCTGCTGCTCTAACGTAAATGGGAGGAGGCAAGTGAGGGGTAATTTCCATGATCCACTGCAAGGTTCCTTAAAAGAGCACATGTGAGTGTTGAGCCTGTCTATTAGGTAGTGATGCAAATAGTACAAACACTGGACAACAATTATGTACTTTGATGCATCCTCAGAAATAAAAGTTTAAATCCCACTTGCCCTAACATATGTTACTTCAGAGACTTAGCCTAAAGGATTAACAATTAGAAACAGAAAAATAGTATACCAGAAGAAAAGAAAAGGAATTTAAGATTTGCCACACCACATCAGCTCCTTTTGTATCATCACTGATATCGGGTATCTTGCAACCAGTAGTCGCAAATCTGCTTGGAGAGAAATTCCTTGGAAGCCACAGAATGAGGTACATGCTGCCTTTGCCTGCAGAGCTCAGGATTCAGCCAGAGGGATAAGATTAGCTGAGGCTTCTTCTGACTCCCCTATCTCAGCAATAGAGAAATTTCAATTTCACTACTTTTAATGTGTGCACACAGGACAGGGTTGGACTTGACCCTTGGCAGGTTGGTGCTCTGTTGGCAGCTTATACGCTCTCCAAAAGCTCCAATATAGCTGCTCATTTTCTCCATACATGCCAGTTATTAATTTTGAGCAGTCACTTCAGTCCTGTATTGTGGGGCAGAGTCAGAGTGACAAATGGGTCTCATTAAGCAGAGTCACTGATTTTTAATGCCAGTGACAATCGTCTGCTTTAGCCTTTTGCACAAAACCATGGGCAGAGTTTCAGTCCACTTTTCATGTGTCATGTTTCATTACCTCTTTTGGAAAAGGACAGACACGCTCTCACCCTTTCTCCTTTCCAGTCTAAGCATCCCTCACTTTTGCCAGCCCTCTTAGATCTCCTTCACCAGAGCTGCTGTGAAAGACTTTTCAGGGGTAGCATTGTGTGGGTGCTGGGAGCAGTGTCGGGACAGTGCTGGTGTGCTACAGCAGCAGGTGTCCCCTCCCCAATCCCCAAATCCTGGCTCTGCCCCAGTGCTTCATGCCCCTACAGGTATACATCTCATCACCATGCACACCACAAAGGCTTGTGCCGTCCTCTGCAACAACTCCTTTGGAAAAAAAAAAAGGAAACCAGTGCTGAAGCTGGCCTTTTGTGAGTAGTAGTTGGCCATCTGGCTATTTGTTTTAATACCCAGCAGAGCCAGAAACCAGGTAAATGAAAAACCTATGGGGTTCCATAAGCCTGGAAAAAAAAAAATGTAGTCTTGACAAAGCCACTCTTGTGGCAGCTTCACAGTGGTTTGCCTGCATCCTTCCCCAACACTGATCATTTGTTACATGTTCTTAGATGTCTGCCTGCATTACTGGTGGGATAATCCTTTCCTTATCTTCCCTTCGACCTCGTGTTGCTAACAGCCCAGTCCTCCCTTTCAAAGTCTTACATACTTCTGCCTACTTCCCTCCTAAGCTGTAAGTCCACTTAATCTCTTTCCAGAGTTTATACCTCAGAAACTTAAATTCTTTCAAGTATTGCAAGGGCCGCTTTCTAAATCTCACCATAAAGAACTTGACCTCACACAATACAGGTATAGGAAAGGAAAAAATGCTAAGCAGCAAATGAATACCCAGGGAATCTAATATTTCATTAATGAGAGCTGCTGAGCAGCTTTCGGTTTGCTTCTGCCTCCTGGCAGGAATAAGGTCAAAACAAGGACATTTTTCATTTCTGTACTTCACTTGAATGTTGACTACTCTCAATCTCACAGTATTTCTCAGATATTCTCAGATTTTTCTGCTTCTCTGTTGCAAGTCTGCCAATTTTATTTTTTTAAAAATTTATTGCATAGCTGTAAAGTAAGGAAGGAAGGAAGAAACGTGAATATTTGAGACATCCCTTTGCTTATGACTCAAATATAAAGCTCATTAAGTTGGCCATTTTGGCTCAAACAAAAGGGCCACTCAATCAATCTGTTGCCCTGCCTCCAACAATAGCCACTAGCAGATGCTGGGGGAAAACACATAAGAAAAGCCCCATGCAGCAGGCACAGCGTGTCCTTCTGCCTATCTACAGTTTAGGGAACTCTCAGAAAAATGTTGGGCATTTATTTTTACTATTGTGAACAACAGTACTTGATGGATCTTTTCCTACACATACAGAGAAATAAAGTTTTAACACCCAGCATTTTATCTTTTTAACCAACAAATATTTTCCATATCTGAAGCATCTTATGAAATTGGGTTCCATAGTTAAAATACACATTGTCCGAAAAGGCACATCCTTGCACCTTACCTCACTGCTGTCCTTGGTAACTTCACTTGGATTCTCTTGGTTTGTGTCTTTAAAAATGTAACAAAAACTTCTCTGCTCATCTCCAATTCAACTCTGTTTCCATCTGCTGCACATTATCTAAGCTGAAGGGTTCTCATCTTTGCAGGGCCCATTACACACCTTTCTCCATGGCTCATCTAGTTCTGAGTTGACAAAATCTGCATGCAGTGTGACAAATACAGGGCATGCTCAGTGGCACATACCATGTTCCCTTCCTAATAATTGCCAAGCCTCTGCATCCAGGACCTCTGCCTCACCAGAGCTGCTGCTGCCTCTGAACTTCCCGCCGAGGCTCCAGCACATCAGCCTTGAGCAGTAGCGTGGGTACTGGTGGATGGTTTTCCCCCTATGTGTTATTGCATCTGTGTTAATAAGGAGTTTTATGGGTCATTTTTCCAAAGTACTCAATGTTTCAAGAGGCGTTTGCAACTCTTTATGATCGTTCCTCATTTTTATTACCCTGAGTAGTTTTGTACCTACTGTCAGTAAGTTTTGCATGTCCATTCACCTCTCTTTCCTGAGAGATCTGGAAATATACTGAGTAGATCTAATAATCTCCTTCCACTGTGAAAACTGGCCTTGCCCTTTGCTTCCTATTATAAACAGTTACTGATCTATATGAATACCTTCTCTTCTATCTCATGATATTTCACAAAAGCTCTTTGAAACTGAAAGCATGGTGGCCCATTTGTTTCCATCCCCATGTTCCTTAACTCTTTCAAGGACACATGGTTTTCCTCAGAAAAAAATAGACAACTCTTCCTCAAGACACTACACATATATTTCAACTGACATTACTTAGCTTTATCCTAGCTCCAGCCAGCAGCTCTGTACAGAAGTCTGCAGAAGTCTACCCCTTCCTGCATGCCCGTGGAAGATTTTCTTCAAGGCTGGCATGTGTCACCTCCTCCATCCCTGGCCCCTCAAGCAGACTCTCAAACTGCTTGGCTGCTTGACGATGCACATAACTTTTCAGCAATTATACTGTGTTTTCTTTGTTTGGACAAAGCGTACACCTTTATGGAAGGCGTATTTCTATTTCTAACACTCTTCTTCATTCAGTTGTTTCTCTGTGTTGAGTTACTTTTTTAAAAAAAAAATAAATTGTTAGTTTGCATGTGTATTTTAAGCTTCTGATAGGTAATTTACACATTCTCCACAATACTACTGAAACATTTACCCTGATTGTCCCTTAAATTTCTTTCTAGAAAGCAGTCTTATTCTAATTTTGTTCTTCTTTTGAAACAAAATGTATTAGGCTCTTCTAGTTCTACAAGAATATTGAATCGGAAATGTTAAAACCAAAATAACAGAGCATCTTTGTGACAGTTAGATCTTGAACTACTCCTGCTCAGCAAGGAAGCAAGATTTTACTTTTTTTTCCCTCTCATTAAGTATCAGGCAAAGTGCAAAAAGAAACTATCCTCTATGGTACCTACAATGTAGTCCCAGCCTGTTATGCAATTTATTCAGCCTTAACGGAAGCAGCTGAAATTTTCTATTATTATTCCGTTTTCTACCTCTACAGCCCCTGTGACTTTGTTCTGAGGTGAATGTCACCTGGTCAGGGGGTTGTTTGTCTATCTGTATCCTCTGCTCTACCTACATGGGCAAGGAATGTCAGGGAATCAAGTTTCTGTGATATTTAATGAAACACTTTCTGATCCAATGCAGTATTTTCTTCTGCATTTGCAGAGGGTGTTCTTTTCTCTAGATTGTACCATAAGAAAAGACCACTCAACTGTGCAATTTTTCTTAACTGCTGTCAACATCCAAAGCATTGAAGGTCAGCAAACATGAGTTATTACCTGCAGCCGCTGCATGAACAAATCCTGCAGCTGCTGAGCCCAGCACACAGACTCATGTCAAGCCATTAGCTTCATCTCATACCCACGGCTGACCTGGAGGACACCAGTGCTTTCCCCATCCATTCCATGAACACCAGCAAAAGGTTGCTGGAACAGAGACTGAAAACTCTCAAGTGTGTGCAGCATGGTTACTGGCACAGCATCTTTTTGAAATTATGTTAGCTTACACAGCAGATGAAGAAGTGGGTGGTAGGGGAGGGATATATTATTTGGACAGTCTTTTCAAGGATAGGCTGTTTTCCCCTGTAAAATGCCACTGCTTAGGCTGGCGAAGGCAGAGCACACAGCTGACCTTGCAGCGACTTTGGGAGCGTGCAGGTTAAATTTCTGCAGCACTGCATGCACGCAGTACACAAGGCAGCAGCAGTCATTAGGAATGGGAGCCTGAACCAAGTTACTGACTCCCCAAGGGAAAGCCACATCCCTGCTGTACCGACAGCAGCCGCTGCTTTTTGGCAAAGGTACAAGCAATAAAAGAAAACAATCCCAGAGAGGTGCTAAAAGAAAAGAATCGATCGTTATCGCTGTCTCACCTTGGGGAAAGGGATAAACACTGTAATAAGCGTCAGATTTCTACAACTGCTCTTTCTCCACAGGGAATAAGCCTTTCCATGCCTCGCCAGCTAAGCAGAGGTCAGGGCCATGCCAGAGGAAGTAGCTACCATTAGCAGGCACAAAGAACAGATCTGCTGTGTGGGTGAGATCTGTCTGAACTAAATAACCGGTTGAAGTAAGAACAGGTAACCACTATTTGCGGCTGATGCAGGTCCTCAAGTATTTTGTTTTCTTAAAAGGAGAACAGTATGTTTCTAACCTGCAGACAAATTGTAGTTAGCCTGAAAGGGCCAGTCTGCCCTCCTTGGAAAAACGTATGGTATCAGAGCTGCCACACGTTATCAGTTGATTTGCACTGATGTTGAGGAGGGGCAAAATACAACCATGAGATCCCCAAGTAATGCCAGGGTCTGGTTTTACGCAGGCACAGGGCTAGCTGGACTGGCAGGGAAACACACCTGCGTGAAAAGCCAGTTCTCTTCTTCGTTGCTTCTTTCCTGCCCTGAACACGCTCAGGGTATTTCTTTAGAGCAATGCTTGTCTTGTCAGCAGTGAGTGTATTAAACTTTGCTGTGAGCCGAGTCAAAAAAAAAAAAGAAAAAAAGAAGAAAAGCCTCTCTACTGCTGCTGTTAGATGTGGTGACTGTTATAACTGTGTGCCACGACTGCGCGAAAGTGTTAGGTGGTTACACAGTGTGGTCTTGATTCTCCACAACAAAATCACTCCTCTGCCAGGTCACTCCCATTCTTTTTCCTTAAAAAAAATTAAAAAATCTGGGCTAGCTTCAGAAAACGTTATGGAATTCAAATCTGTGGTACAAAGAAACATAGAGTTGCCCTAATCTGCTCTGTTGATTCAAGGCCCAGGTGGGATTTTTCTCCCATCCTGTTGGTCCTTTCTAATCTCCCTCCACAGCATGCTTTTCTTTTTTACCTTTGTCAGTACTGTCACACCGGAATCCTACAAGCACATGAAGGCATATTGCAGCATGATACATGCTCACACATACAGCAGCCTATTTTTAAAATCTAACTTTAAGACTGCACAATGCAAGTCTCCTGAGGAAACTTCCATCTGTCATTTTGCAGAAACAGCATCACAGAGGAGCAATTTATCACGGCCAGGTCCAAGGATCTGAAGACATAGTTCATCCATGTGTACCCCTCTGGTCTTGTGCTGGTCACTTGCCAACCCACAGCCTCTCCACACAGCAAACATTTGCTAATGCATCTTGCTTATGAACAAAAAAGGAGGGTGGAGGATTTTTGTTTTGTTTTGTTTTCTAATAACCAGGAATGGTACAGAAATGTGGTGGGGCTTTATTTTTTTTTTTTCTCTCTTGCTATCAAGTTGGTTACACAGCTAGCTTTTCATGTCTGTGTTTTTGCGGGCTAGCAACACCAGCATTTAGATTACCTGTGGTGTGGTGTGATATGAAGGATCCAAAAAAATCAGGCCCACTCTCTTCATTTATACCTCGGCAATCTCACTTACATGGAATAGAGAGCTGGAATAGCAAACCAGCTTTGGTGTGGCAGGTTGATTTATAACATGGCGTAAACACGCAGTGCTGCTCTGAGGCTGAAGATTGCTTTGATTTGCTGTCCCACTTCTATTAGTATTATGTCACTTGAGAGTTATTTCATCAGAACTCCCTTTCATACACAGATGTGCAGTCCGAGCTCACTTCCCCAGTTCCATGTGTGCTAGCGCTGCCTGTTGCAGGGCAGGGCAGGGATGATGCCCCAGGGTGATGCTGGCTGCTGCTTGCCCACACAAACCTAACATCCCTGAAAAATCACTGTGGCCTTACTTAAATTTATGGACTATCTACAGCAAGGAAAGCCATCCTTTCAAAGACAATTTTTTTTTTTTTTTCAGTGTCCTGGCTAGTCCTGAGTGAAATTTTCCCTGGTGGGATCAGAGGACGGGCCATGGCTTTGACATCTAGCATGAACTGGGGTATAAATCTCCTCATCTCCTTGACATTTTTGTCTGTAACTGGTAAGATTTCTCTGTGTTCTTTCAAGCTGATACTCTCCTAGGGAAAAAAAATGAATCTTTCCTATACAAACTACATTGCTAAAATTGCTGCCATCATGCCCCAGGAGCCAAATTCTGATCTCAATTCTGATCTCTATCTGTTAGTGTAACATCACCACTTCCACCACATCTTTTTAAGTTTATGCTAGTAATTACAGCCTCACAGTGCTGGCTATCAGAGCATCTTGCCCATCAACTCCTCAGCTTTTTAAAACACCATTACCTTACTAAGTCTAAAATATTTAATATTTAGGATTTAATCCTGCACCTGTAGAAGTAAATGGAAGTTCTGCTCTAGATCAGATCACATCTTTTCGGATCAAATATTTTTGAAGACAATCCTATTGAAATAATTCATTTT
>NW_009696347.1:0-3364 GCF_000703405.1 Apaloderma vittatum | reverse complement strand
AATGCCCTGGCTTTGAGAAAAATTCCTGTAGAGAAGGGTGTCTTTGCAAGCTAAAAATGTTTCATGTTTTAACGTAAGAAAGTAGACTACCATATAGTCACTATAATGTGACAATAAACAAAGGAAAAAGTTAAATGCTGATGTTTAAATTCATTGACTGGAAAATATTTTCATAACTTTATTTCATAATAAGTTTTGAAAATTTTATTTTTCGGTCTTATTCTGATGAAAATATGTGCTGATAAATCAAAATATATAAGGGAACAGAAATTTCCTGTTGCCTTTAAATCTACATTACTCTCCACTGGAGGCAGGCACTCAACCCACAGAAAGCCAAGGTGAATTTCATCGTGCTAGATGCATTTTGAGATCAAATTAAAAAATAGTGTTACCTGTGACTAAAATGGGGTTTCTTACTGGTGTTTTCTTAAAAAAAAAAAGAGAAAGAGAAAAAAAAACAACTGAGTACTTATCTTGATTAAAACTGGGAAACATATGCTAGATCAGGCTCCCTGTGTCCACATTAGCACTTCAGCTACATCGAGGGTGCTCCTCAGGAGCAAATCATCCAGTTGCCCTCACTCACTGCCCTTTCGTTTGCAACACAGAACTGCACTCCTAAACTACGCAAGCTCTTGAGCAAGACCAAACCAGAAAATGCCCAGTGAATGCACTCCAGCAGCCAACACTTGCTCAGTCCTTGGACCAGACTAGAGCTATTCCTAGGGAAATGTCCCCGTAAACAGACAGGGCAGACCTCAGGTCCTCAGCATCAACTCTTTCACCTGAAAATCCCCTCCTGTCATGCAGCATTACTTGTTAATGCACACCCAGACATCATTCTGGTCTCACTTTCAGTGAATGTAAAGCTGTAGTAACTCTATTGGCTTAGCTGGGTCTAATCTGGATTTATGAAAGTGTAACTACAAGCAAATATGTGTTCCTAGGCTACGGCAGAAAGGCAGAATTTGCAATTCTGTCATCAAACAAAGGTCATGGTGGCCAGTAGCACCTGCCCTTAGGTATCTGATGCAGAAGATACTCACTGGATTAGCAGCTTCAGCTGCAATTTTTAGCTCATGATGAAGCTAATAAATGTCTCAACTGTCTGGCTTAGTTTTAGCAGGGAAAAGGGCTATGGGGGCTGCAGCAGCCTTCAGGCTTTACTTTCCAGAGGCTGCAGAGCGCATGCCTCAGCCTGAGGACATACCTGTCCCTGGAGTGTAGACTCAGAAAACCACTGGTCCTTGCTGGCCCCACTAGGATCCCTTTCTGGTGCAGCACCCATGACTTGCAGTGGAAATGCTGGGAACTGGCAGGAGGGAAGGATTAGCTAGAGATAACTACAACAGTGCAAAAAATGCCTGGTTTTGCTCCATGAAAAGAATTTGCAGCAAAACCAGACATGGATGGAAATCTGAGGGCTTGTGACTCCAGGTGCCTTTACACAAACTAGTAGCACTACTCACTGCTTTCATCGAGAGTGACCACAAGCAGAATAAATAAACAGGTTCACGCTAAATGGGTCAATATGGGCTCATCAATTTTCTTTCATGGCAAGCATGAGAAAAAACAAAGCCACCCTTATTTTTTCAAATTATGGCCAGGCACAACTAAGTGAGCCAAGAATAACAGGCTAGCTTCTTTCTAACTTCTCCTGTGCATTAGGGGCTGTATCCTATAAAAATACAGAAACAGAAAAAAAACCACCAATATTTGAAAATTACAGAAGACATATTTTCTTCCTTTGTAGAGCTCATTGGCTTGTCCTGGGTGTGCTTCATTTACACAGTAATGAGCCTAGCATCCCTGGCGTTTGTCATTGTGTTTATACCAGAGACTAAAGGATGTTCTTTGGAGCAAATATCCATGGAACTAGCTAAACAGTAAGTACCAAGACTGTGACCACATCCCCCAGGTGCCAGGGGGACAAAGAATTTTGATGTCTCCTGCTAAAAATACAGCAAACTGGGTACATTTTTTTTGGTGGAAAAATCATATTCTCGCAAGGCTTGAGTTTGTACATGTTGATCTCAGTGGCCAAGTAAACATTTTCTGGGTGCTGAAGGGCTGGCCCTAAAGAGATGGTGGTTTCCAGCATCCTGTAATGGCTCCCCAACACTTTTGCCAACTAGTGTTCCCAGAGAAGAGGACACCGGTGTTCTCACATTTAGGTCTGTGTGTCTTGGCTCGCATGCAGAAAAAAGGAAGGAGAGAGGCCCTATCTCAAATACATCAAGGTTCTATGTGAGTTTTGATAGCTGTCCTAGATGGGCATTTTTTTTGGTGCATTTACCAAGTCCTTTGGCTCTGTACTCCGTGAGGTCATCCCCAAACCAGATTCTTCCAGCATGAGTTCTGTGTTCCCCAGCTCACCACATGAAAAAAGTAGAAAAGCAACGAGAGGGAGAGTGTTGGTGATGTGAATGATATGTGCCTGCTCCTTCAATATGACCCATTCCAATTGGTTTTGTGTCTTTTGACTTTACCCGTGTTTTTCCATCTCTCAAAAGTAGAGTGGCTCTTGGAATTACACACATGCAAAACCAGTAGCACATCAGTTTGGAGAACAGAATTAAGAGGTCCGCTGATAACACATGCTGTTTATTTACAACATCCAAATGCAGGTATCTGTAAGTTAATGGGCAATTTTTACTATCAATTTGCTACTGCTTTCATTTTGACCATAAAAAATTATAGGAAAAAAATAAATATACCTGGTTTTTAAAATGTAGCATTCCTTTGATCTCTTTCAAGGAGCTGCTCTACAGCAACTACTTGCTTTTTAGAACACATCTCAGAAGAAAGCAGCAAAATAAATAAAATGATTAAGAGATGAAAAAAAAAAGGCAGACAAAATATTTTTGCAGGGTTGATGGCTTGGGGTGAGCATCAGGCTTCACCACAGCTGGTGACAGTGACATGGTGCCACAGGTGAGGCAGCATCCCCGTTTGTCCACACCCGTTTGTCCCAGGCTTGGCAGGGCACCGCAGACAGGGCACTGCAGACTCCTTCACCCTCTCCCTGCTGAGAGCCTGCCAGCAGGCTAGTGCTGCCCGGCGGCAAGACAAATGACACCCAGAGAAAGAGGCTTGAAGGCACAGGTAGAAATAGCCAAACTGAAAATAAGATACAAGTTTTGACAGTGGAAGTAATTAACGTGTGAACAGCCTAGGCTGGTAGGTCATCCTCTATTTTTTTTTTTATTACAGGAGAGGGTTTTTTTCCTAAAGGATACTTTGCGACTCAGCCAGGCTTGAAGGAGGTTGTTTGTGGGCTAATTAAGAGCACTTATCCCCGTGCAGAAAGTCCGCAGCTAATTGTGCTGCCGGAGCCCCGGGGCTCTCCCCCGCAGCGCTCACT
>NW_009696346.1:19989-20243 GCF_000703405.1 Apaloderma vittatum | reverse complement strand
CTGTGTGGTGCTGTGGACTCACTTGAGGGAAGAGATGCCATCCAGAGGGACCTTGATAGGCTGGAGAAATGGGCCAGTGCAAACTGCAGGAGCTTCAACGAGTCAAAACGCAAGGTCCTGCAACTGGACCGGGCCAATCCCAGGCACAAACACAAACTCGACACAGAGTGGGTTGAGAGTAGCCCTGAAGAGAAGGATTTAGGTGACAAGAAGCTCAACACGAGCCGGCAGTGTGCTCATGCAGCCCAGAAGGA
>NW_009696346.1:0-19539 GCF_000703405.1 Apaloderma vittatum | reverse complement strand
TGGAGGTGTTCAAGGCCAAGTTGGATGGAGCCTTGAGTAGCCTGATCTAGTTGAGAGGCGTCCCTGCCCATGACAGGGAGGTTGGATTAGATGATCTCTAAGGTCGCTTCCAGCCTAGGCCATTCTATGATTCTATGATTCTTAAAAACATAAAAATAACTAATTGCTAATCACTAATAACTGATCACTTAATGTCTCCATGAAGGTACTTTCCTGTATTTTCCCAGTATTTCTAAATGCATATTAGATTTCTCTTGCTTAAAAAAAAAACAACAAAAAAACCAAACAAAAACCAACCATAAAAGCCCCAAAAATAAAATACAGAAAAAAGCGCCAATTGGGAAAACAGTAAGAATTGACCATTTGCCCCTATTATTTTAGCCCAAATACACAATGATTTAGGTGAGCATTATGGAACCAGTAGCTATTTTAATAGGTTTAATATACTGACACATAGGTGGAAATTTTGGTGGGTTTTGTCACTGACTTCAGTGGAGCAAAGTATCCTGAAGTAGGTATTATGATTGGTAATTAAATTCTTGGGGGAAAAAAAAGTTATTCCATGCTCACAAGACCAACAGAAAGAATTATAAGCTAAGTCTAAAGTGTACATGCATAAGGCAAGTCCAAATATAACATAAGAATAACTAGGTTATGCAAAATAAATAACTGCAAAACAATTCCTTGTGCTTATGATGGCCACTACTTCCAGTCTGAACAAATAACATAAATTACAGTCTGTAAAAGGCACAGTGACCGTTTTTAGAAATGGGCAGACAAACACCGTGCCAATTTTACTTAGAAATTTATTCTGTTTTCACATCATAGGGCAGATCCTAAAAGCATTTGAACGGTTCCTTTTCATGTAAATAAATTAAGATAATCCGTTTTCATTAAAAGCTTGAAATTTATCATATGAAGCCAAAAGGATAGTAGCACTGGCAAAAGGGAATCAATTACTGGCCTTGTCCTACAGTGAGCTACAAAATCTTGTAATGAAGTAGATTTTTTTCTGATTTTGAATTCTACATGTAATACAACAAATGTTAGTCTAGAATCCATCCAGGTTCTACCCAAGGTTAATTTTGTGAATGTAATTAGGGGCAAACAAATAGGCTTTGGGGAAATAAAAAAAAAGTCTCTAGCTTCCCTCAGTTTTTCACCCTGCATTCATTCTCAGGTGTTGCCAAATTTTACAAGATTCTTTTCCATTTTATCAAAAAAAAGGGTAAACATTAGGGAGGTTTTGTTAGTTATTTTTGGTTTGCTTTTGGGTTGTTTTAGTTAGTTGTGGTCAATAAACAGCTTTTCCCATGCAAGTTGCTTATGTAAATCCCACCATGTAGGATTTTGGAGCTCTTAGTCTAGAGTAGCGCTGCTCTTCCTATCTAAGTAAGGGTTAGCCAACACAGTGGCATCAGCACTAGGTTTCTGAAAGTCATTAAACCGTATCCTCACAACTTCCCAGCAAGGTCGGAGTATACTATCCCTATTTTGGGGGCCGGTTAGCTCAGTGGGTTGAGCGTGGTGTTGACAACAATGACAACACCAATGTCGTGGGTTCAATTCCCGCTCGGTCCCCATGTGTTGCCTGATCTAGTTGAGAGGCGTCCCTGCCCATGACAGGGAGGTTGGATTAAATGATTTCTAAGGTCCCTTCCAGTCTATGATTCTATGATTTTCAAAGTGTTCAACTGACATCCTGAGCAAACTGAATTATAGAAAGGCTTAGTACTGTGCTTAACATTGCCGAACTGCTCTGCCACTATGCTGTTGGAGCAGTGAAGGTAAATCTTTTTCACGCTCTGAGTTGTTTTCCTCCTTCTGCCCTCTTCAGCTTTGCTCCTGACATACTGGGGCCCTGTTCACATACCACTGGCCATGTGCTTCTTCTGGAACACGTGCCAGAGATTTGTCACTGCGCTCGGTCATTCTTCCCATCCTTTACAGTTTGTTATTTTATGCGTCTACAACGGATATTGCTTAGCTCTAGTCATCCATGTCTTTATTAAGCAAAGATTCAGAAAAAACTTCTAAATATTACTTTTGCTTTACTGTACCCTCTCCTTGTCTACTTTTTTTTTTTTTGAGTCAGAGCTATGGGAAAAGCTCAAAACTTCTAGTAATTCTAAAAGCTGGAAACACTAATGAAAACATGTTTCTCGGGGGACCCCCAGCCTGAACATGTGGGTCTTAAAACTTCAGAAAGAGTCAAACAAGCACCTATTGCTTGGTTGTTCAGCTATAAGAGGGGTTTTGAGCACAGCTATGCCATGTATTTATATATCTTGCTACTGTCCGCTTCAGAAGCGGCTTGGACGATCCCTTCAGAACATCTATTAAAATATAATCTGCAATATGCATTGTGATAAGCAAGATGGTTGCATATAACTGGTTGTAACTCTTCAGAGGGCTGACAACCTGCATCCAAAAGGGAGACAGCATTGACTGTGACAGCTCCTGGAAGATGTTTAACCCTTACCGGTGACGGCATGGATAACTCCCAACACGTAAACTGGGTGGAAGTGGGCTAAAAGACTAATCATAGAATGCATCGGGTTGGAAGGGACCTTCACAGGCTAAAGATGTCTGGAGCAACACTGAGGCATTTATCTCAAGTGAGACTTTATATTTGCCCTGAACTTCAGGATTACCATAAGTGGTCTGGGCTTCAGGTCTCAGAACCAGTAGCTTAACTGTTATTTCTTCAATCATAATGCTCAAGTAAAAAAAAAATTAAAAATCATTTAGTGCAGAAAAGTAAAACAAAATTTGCTTTTAAGATGTCCAACAATGCTTCAAACTTCAGAGATGGCTTTGCTTTTTGCTTTTCCATCTAACTCATCTAGCATATCTTAATTTTCATCTGCCCAATTTTTCTCTCTTTTCTTTTCTGGATGTTTGAGATGTATGATAGAAAGCTCAGTTTCTAGTTGATCTTAAAGGCAGACACTCAGAATCTACTGTGTAGTAATGGAATTCCTAGATTACGATGACAATTTGTACATTCTTGCTTAAATTATATATTTTCTGTTCCGAAGCGGGCGAAAGAAGTTGGTTTTTCAGTGAAACGCTGGAAACGTGACCAGAAGAAAGCCTAACATAATAAGAGATCCAAACTACAAGATGATACTGAACTGATTGCTCTTTGGAGAAAGCCACTCCAGGCTACTCCACCTTTATCATAAGACACACCTGGAAGTCAGATATCCTGCAGGTTTTACCAACCCAGTGTGTCTGTCGCTCATTGGTCAGTGCAGTTTCTTGATACTACTCCAGAAAAGGAACTCTCTCGGTTCCTTTCTATCTCCCTCTAAAAAAAAAAAACATAAAAATATCCTATATTCAATCCAAAGACGAAAAATTAAGTAGTCTTTACTCACTCATATTTAGACATGGAAGGATAAAAAGGAAAAAAAATCAGTTAGAAAGATCTATGTAAAAGAGCTGAGAATTAAGATGTAGCACGTACTCAGTTAGTTAATGGTTGTCTCCAAGGAGGACCACAGTTATTCTAATAAGAATATGATTCACCTAGTTTCATGTTTTCTTTGAATTAATCATTTCTAGGTAATCTAGCTTCTGCCTGCACTAATAAAAATTCCAGGTGTCACCTTTTGCCACTTTCTATCCAGAATTTCTTCTCACACAGAGGCTAAGGAGGTTGATGGATCAGAAACTGTAAAGGCGTTACAATTTTTTTTAAAGGCAGACATAGCTATTTTACAATGCATAAAACCAAAAAAAGCACAATTGGGGGGAAAAAAATATTATTTTTCTGTTGGGATTGATGGGTCTTTTCCTACTGCCTTTAAGAATTTTGCCTTTGAACTTAGATTTGTCTCTAAAAGAAAGAAACGGCAATACATAAGGTGCAATCTTATGCTGAAATAGTTAGAATTATACTAAAACCTGTGTTTCTACAGAAAAAAAAAATGTGTTTCTACAAAAGATACTGGCCTAAACAATTCTGCAGCTGTCAGCCAAGCGACGACAAATTGGCCAAGCATGATCCGAGAAGCGAGACAAGGTTTGTGATCCCCACAGAAAATAAGCTAAGCAGCATCAACCTTTCTTAAGAGCAAAAGGCAAAGCTTAGAGGAGGCTCAGATCACTAAATTGTCATCGTTGCCAGCAGCAGGAAGGGATTTTACTTTTTAATAGGCAACAGCTTATATTACAGCGGTTGCACTGACTACTATCTATAGGAAGCTATTGCAGATTCCATCAGTAGAAGCTGACACAGAGCCAGCCTCCAGTATCGCACCATTTGCCAGAAGTCAAGAGACATGGGACACTACGGACAAACAGCAATTTGCTCTTTGGAAGCTGCGATACATTTAAACTTGAGCATGTGTCTGAGATGCTTCATCTGTTTTGGAAGCATAAGAGACATTTACGGCTCTTCAAAACAGGATTTTTAAAATTCTAGCAATGCTATCTGCATTTCAGTCTAGATTACTATATTTGTGTTAAGAATACAAGCTGGTGATCCGAAATATTTCCTGTATGTAATTATTTCATTCGAATTCACAGAGATGCCTTGTTTGTACATGACTGAGCAAGCGATTAAGTATTGGACCCTGTAATAACAGCAGAAAGAATGGGATTCTTTCCTCAAAGAGGACTTCCCGTCACCAGGAAATTAAATGTTTCTTCTGGCAGAGAGTAAAGTACACACAGAAATAAAAATTAATCTGTAGGCTTACACTTGCATGCTTTCTCGAAGTTAATTAAGAGAGAAGGTTACCCAAGGTTCAATGAATGAGGTAACACCAACTCAGGAAATTATCTCAGCTTACAAAATACAAAAAATACAAAATTCTATTTGTTAAGGAGATTAATACATATAATGGATTCTTCTACTGTCTTTTGATAGGTTCTCTGATTTTTTTAAAGTGCGACCCTTTGAAGTCCTGTATGAGCACATGCAGGATGTACACTAGATGAAAACATTCTAAAAAATATCTATATAAAAAAGGTTGGATCCTTGCTGCAGAATCAGCAAAGGTTCTGTCTGCTGTCCTGTAACTTTGTCAAGGATTCCTTTTTGGATGTGTTTTAGCCCCAAGATGAAACTTAGAAGGACTGACAGGACAAACCTAGTAGCACATGCTACTTAATTTAAGGAAAAGGCAATAGGATAAAAATCTTCGGAAAAGATTTTCTAACAGTCATTCTAACTACCTGCTCCATTATGCTTTGATCCTCAAATTAAATCCAAAACAACACGTCTATCAGGTCCGTGCAATCCCATCCATGCTGAAGGTACACTGATACCCAGAGAAGTGCAGAACCAGCTTCTTAATGACAGCTCGATCTTACGCATCTTAGAAGCTGGTGGGGCACAAAGAATTTACATTCTGGAAGTTACTCTTATTAAGAAATTAGGACTATTTAAACCCTAGAGATTTGAAACACCTGGGATGGAGCACTTAGCTCTTTGAGGTGACAGAAGGCCGTTGTGGAGGGGCTCTCTGCTAGATTGTCACACAAATGTGGGTGAAAAGATTCTTCAGAATAACATTTCACTTAATGGGTTTTCCAGACAACAAGAAACACACAAAAATACTCATTTTTAAAGATGGCTCTGTCACAATCTGAAATTGGTTTAGGAAAAGCATTTTAAATACATATATATTAACTCTGCTCAATTCCAATACACAAAGACTGGAAAAGCAAACTGAACTGCTAAGCAAACTTCTTCAAAACTTGACTGGCGTCCACCCACGACAGAGTTGCACAGCTTGTTCTTAGATTCATTTTCTCTCACATCTTTGTGTAATGCTTAGGCTCTAAAAATACCCCACAAAAGCTGGAAAGCCCAAAGCTAACTAGTGTTTCTGGTAAGACCAATAATTTTTGTGGCACGCTAACAAAAAGGTTTATGCACAAGGTAGCAAGATAATATAGCTTCGCTTTACTGTCATAAAGTTTCTTGGTTTATTTTCACCTTTAAAAAGGTTTAGATAAGGTCAAAGTAAAATAAACAGGCAGTAATCACCCTCTCCAACACATCTAAGTAAATCCATACTGCAGCTCCAGTCAGAATGGCACAGGTCACTGCATCCAAGGTTAGGAATTCCATTGGGTCAGTGAATTGCTTGCTAGCTGCAAAACCAGTTTGGAGCCACTACTATCAAATGCCAGGGATAAGGAAAGAAATCCTGCATGTTTACTCCATGATGCGCTGGCTGGGAGCCAACAACAGCAAAGGAAATTAGAACTGCAGGACTAAATCCTCATTGCTCTCACCCTTACGGTCATGAAACTCTTGATGAAGATAAAAGGACTGACAGAATTATACCAAGTGCCAAGCACCAAAAGCTTCCAAACATCCTTTTTTAAAAGAACCTTGAAGGGCTGATAAATCATTCTCTTAACATACAGTGTGGAAACTTTCATCACTTGTTAAATACGGTGCGTTGGTGGTTGTTCTGTGTCAGGGCATGCTTCTGTCTTATTTTGCACAAATAATACAATCTCAAAGAGTTAGCAGACGTATTTTCCACAAGGAGAAATATAATCCAAAAGACTTACGGTGTCTGTATCAAGAAGAAGAAATCATGTATAGAACGTAGAGGGGAAAAAATAAGAATGACAAGTGAGGGACTGAAAACTATTTTAACACTTCAGTTCTATACTTAAAGCAAATACCAACCATTGTGGAAAAGGCTAAAACAAGCAAGGAAGAGAAATTGTGAATTTTTACCTATTATTACACTGTTTAAGCAATGCGACCCCAGTCACGTTTAACACACGAGACTAAGTAAAAGCAAAAAGACTTTTAAAAGTATGTTAAAAGCCCTTCTGCTTCATAGAATCATAGAACCATAAAGGTTGGAAAGGACCTTTAAGATCATGAAGTCCAACTTCACACACTTTCATAGCTGCTCTCTACACTGTGACCTCGCTGTCTTGAAGTAGATTTTCAGAGAGGACTATTATTTAAGAGCTTAAGCGGTGACACTAAATTTCTGAAAATTATCAGAATGCAAAAGGTCCTACTTTTTTGCTCTAAGTGTCTACATGAAATCTATTTCAAAAGTTCAGGTATTCAAGTATTAGTCACATTTTACTTACTGCCTTCATGTCAGTATACCACGGTATAAACTGAATCACATGCACTAATGTCAGCACACCCATCTTGATGCATATTTTAAATTTTCTTCAAAACTAACCACATTTCCTTTCAGAAAAAGCTTGAAATTCCCACTAAGTATTTATTTCACCTTTCTGCTCAAATGATCGGCTACATTTTAAATTGACCAGCAAAGATTTACTAGAGCAAGCCAACAAAGCTTTTATTGGTTCTTCACATTTCTTCTAAACAGGTTCTCTGCACATCAGAAATAGGAGTAAGCATCTACAGTTGGTGTCTAACAAGGTCTTTCCCTGTGCAGCGTGCAATAAGTGCTGCTGATACATTCCAGATATATGGTTTCACAATAGGGGATAGAAGGAAAATCATAGAACCGTAGAATCACAGAACCATAGAGATAGAATCATAGAATCATAGAACCAAAGAATCATTGAACCATAGAATAATAGAACCATAGAACCATAGAATCATCGAACCATAGAATAATAAAATCATAGAACCATAGAATTATAGAACTATAGATCAGTTTTGGTTGGAAGAGACCTTCAAGATCCTCCCAAAGTCTTCCTGCTCACTCACTCCATGCTCCCTTTCAGCCAGTTCCCTTCCATGGAAGTGTCGGCACACCCCATACCAGGAAGGAGCAAGGGCAGGGTTGGAAGATGGAGAGAATACTCTAAACCTCTGTTAGCACTAAATGCTTTAACATCCGTGCACACAGCACATACAGTTGAAGTGCTGGGTTCAGTAGCCTTCCCTGAAGCTTCCAGCCTTCCCACATTCATCGTAGTATCTTTCCCCTTCTCATTTAGGCCAGAACAATTAGTATAATTAAAAGCCTAAACTGATACAGGGTTAAAAAAATAAAGTCCTCTTTCCCAATGTGTTAATACACTTTGAATTAATTCAGACTTTCAGTTTGCAAAGTTCTACAAAAACAAGTGCTCTAGCAGACCAGAAGCAAAGGGGAACTGTGATCACAAAACTTAAGACAGTCTTGCTGTGAGAAAGGCATCTCATAGAACTAAACAGAACATGTGAGAGAGAATAAGCCCAGCTGGTGACCTTTCCCACTGATGCCACTACTTAATATCAAGAAAATGCAACAACACAGAGCAAACAAAAGATAATCCACATCCTTCAACAGGCACCAGTGCTCTTCTCAGGACGTAAGTGCAGGGTAAGAGAATTGGAGAAACAGATTGCATTTAGCACTTCTAAACCACCAGTGCAATCTCTTCCTTCTAGAAACTAGCACAGAGATGAGCAAGCCGCTTACTGGCTGGTTTAAAGTGAAACTGGTAATATTTAAAGACTTCAGAGAAGCAGATGGATAAATGGCTTAGTGAGGAAATATTTAATCAGCAGAGATTTGGCAAATTAACCCATCAATGAACCTTGCCAATGTGCTCTTTCCACTACAGGCAGGCAATATCCCTGCTGCCAGTCATTTCCCAGCATTTTCAGTGCCAACATGCATCTTACCACACATAGCCTCAACAGACTTCACTGTTTTAGCAACAGCCTCCTCTCCTTACAGGCTAGATAATACAACTTTTTACATAAACCCCTCCAGGATTTCCTCTTTTGATTCCCCCCAAGGATCCCAGGGGAACATTCTGCTTCTGGAGATTGTTGACTGGACAAATCCAGAAACGGAGTGACACAGTTACCTAAGCAGGGATTGGGAGTGCAACTCTGGTGTTCCGGAGATAAATGATTTGGGGGTGTGAGTCTGCTCTTGAAGTTTGGTGAAGTGAGCAAGGAAAAGGAATAAATGCCAGCTTTTAAGGAATAAATGCCAGCTTTTCACTGACCCTATTGTTTTCCAAAAAAAATCCCAGCCAGCTTGCTTTCTCAAACCGGTTTTGTAACAGACTAAATTCTAGTGCTCACCACAATGTGAGCCTTCGAGTATTTATAGCTCCCACTCTTTATACCACAGGAACAGTATGCAGGGTCTTACGGTCCGGAGAGCTGCGATCCCAGCGCCAGGAAAGTCACAAGTCACTTCGTTACAATGCAGTAGCCTCAACAAATAATACAACGTAAGCTTTGAAAAGGCCAAGCACCTAGTGCGTGAAATGCTTTAATTTTAGGAGAATTATACAACTAAGAGGTAATGACTTCACGTTGGCAACCCTTTTTTTTTATCAGCTTCCAGACACAGTCATAATTTGCATGTAAATCTGAACGGGAATCTACGCCGAAATGATTGCGTGAAACCCTAGACAGCTTTTCTTTCCAGCCCTTACTGAGCTTATAAAATAGAACAGGTGTTATAATAACTGTACTTGTTCCTTTCCCCTTGAGGTAACCATGTGCCACAAAGAAACCGAGAAGCACTTGCCTGCATTTTCCCAGGCACATTAAAGGAGGCTTTCCCACGGATGTATTTGTTAGAAATAACACGGCTAATTCACTTCCATTTACCACATCTGCCTTCCATTTACTGCACATTAAACCATAATCACCCCTGTCGTCTCCCTTTAGAGAAACCTCCACTCACCATACCTATGGCATTAAATTAAAAGATAGATTTGGGGAAGTTACAACATAACTACTCCAAATACTAGCAGGTGGTTAATACGTATTTGTGACAAAGATCACCTAAAAGAACAAGTCAAGGCAACTGGATACCCCCTAATAACAGATATGTGATCTTAAAGATCCTAGAAATTTGGAAAAAAAAATACCAATTATTGAAATGGGTAAACACGTTGATCCTTGCTCATGATTTTGTCAGCTTCAAACAACCTGAACAGAAAGGGTGCAGTCGCAGTTACACACAGCAGCACACTGAAATGCTTGGGCTTAACAGCAGTTTCCACCCAGACGACTGCCAAAAGAACGAAATGAAGTTCTTAAACCTCCGAGGAAAGCACATTTTTATACTGATGTGTGAGTGCAAAGGCCTCTACTCTAAATGATGCCAGAACCCATTGTGAAGCAGACGGCTTCAGCAAATGCCCTGTCGCACCAACTCTGGCCCATGACACAAGGGTAATGCATTGGATTCTGCTGTTTCTACCTGCACATCAGTATAGGAAAACATATTTAACGCTGGTTTATGTTCGCGAACCTAATAAAGAATTGTACATCCTATGACAATGTGTAGATTCTAATATTTTTTTATATTACATTGACTTCAGAAGCTAGATCTAAGGTGTTGAATGTTGGCTGTGCTATAGAGCAAGACGTTGTCATTATTCAAGAAATAATAATCAGGTTTTCACGTAACTTTTGAACACTCCATTCTGGCAGTTGCATTTCATTATTTGTGAGGACTACAAGAAGAAGGCGTTTTAGATTAAAAGTCCAGTTTACAGAATTCTGTAAGTGGTTATGAAAAAGAATTTATTTTCTTTCTCAGACTTCCACTCCTAGGGAGGATGCCTTTTCTGCCTCTATAGAATATAACATAATCATTGAGAATCTGTTAGGATGTGTCGACCTTACTACAAAATTTGCTATGTTGTACACTCCAAGCCTGATATGACTTTAAATACATTAATTCTACTTTTTAATCTCAACTTTAAAGGAAACTTCACTGCTGAAAATAGTAAGCATTGAAATGTGTTAAAAAGATACTATTTCTTCATTTGCCAGTGTAGTTACTGTACTTGCCTGAAAAAAAAAATTTATACCTTATCTCTGATATAAATTCAAATGCATGTTAGGGGTGAAAGAGTACAACTACCATCTATGTACGTGCCTGGTACGTCACGGCTACCAGAGATGTTGCAAACTTGCTGCCAGTTTATTCTCACACGCTTCACAGAAAGGGAAATATGTAGATCCTCATCTAGTATGAATTGTCAGATATACAGCAGTGAATTACATAATCACTCATGTCAGCCTTTATTCCTGTCCCTCTAGGATCCACACCACTATTTTTTTTAATAATACATTATGATTGCTCTTTCAAGTTGAAGTATGTTCATTTAACAAAAAAAAAATTATTGCACTTGCAACCCTCAGATGCATCCCTTAAAATAAGAAAGCCCAGAGCCAAACGGGCATGAAAAAAACCAGTGCTCAATCCTCCTGAATACAGTTGGAGTTCATTCGCAGCATAGGCATTCTGGAATCATCTGTTCTTAGCTCTTCTGGAGTATATTTACTGCATGAAACTAGGAAACTTTATAAAGTATTGGCATATTTTCTTTAAAATGCGAGAGCCTGAGCAGCCGTGAGTCACAGCTTTCCGTACTACGGCCATTTATACGTTAACCTCAGTTTGACTTGCTAGACTGACAGCAACGTGGAAATACATGATCTATGAGGTAAAAAATGTTTAATCCGGTAGAAGAAAAATACTAAGTCAAGCATATCACACTGGGGACTACAAAATAAAAAGCTCTTTCCCACTAGATTTTCATTCCTCACTAGATTGGAAGTTAGTGGCCACCAGCTGTCCACCCACGAAGATCATAAAGGATTGTGTCGGCCTAAATCTTAATGTAAGTTTAAGAGAGAAAATGGGAGGGTTTATTGCTGGCTTCTGGGCAAATTTCACCCAGAACGTGAATCAGATTTTTTTTGTATGGGTCAGTTTGTTTCAGGCTATTACCTAATAATTTCTACTGCTGTCAGGAAGATTATGGAACAAATAGATTTTGTCAGGGGGATAGCCTAAATAATTTCTTGAGGCCCCTTCCAATCCTGTTTTTCTACATTCCTATAATTCTAGAAAGATGTTAAGACTTTGACACTGTGGCTGGAATCTGAATCAGTGTATTTCTTCACTACTCTGAATGGCAGAAGTGGAGCTTCAACGTCAAAGCATCAAAGCTGACCGTTAACTCCGTGACATACAACAGAGGAAATGCTCCATCCAACTCCCCTGTGTCCGAGCTTGAATTCTTGAAAATCCTGGCATTGCTTCCTTTTTCAGACAATCCTGTTAATACTAAGAAACCACAAAAGCCCAAAGAACCACACAGCAATGTGATTAATACTATGCTTTACACGCTGCATGGTGAGTAAAGAAAATGGGACGCAGTAAAAGCGATACTCCAGCGTGTAGGTCCTTAGGTACAGACAGAGGAGGGGGAACTGAACTCCCAGGATTCCTGGGATAACTGAACAAACCACTCAACCTAGGCCTAAAATGCTGATTTTATTTTTCTGGGGTGCTTCTGTGCTCTTAGTCAATATGCTTTCCTCTTCCACATTCCAAATCCATCTCAAAGCAAAGTTGACACCCTCTCAGCCTTGACCTTTCGTGGAACCATGGCCACTAGGAGTGTCACTGCTCGTTCATTCAGGACTTACCGAAGACATTCAAACGTGGAAGCATAATAAGTATCTTAATTTCATCGATCAATAAAACTGGTGTTCGGATCTTTGGTGTGACCTGGGAATCGGTGAACCCGAGTCATCATCCTGAAAGCTCGGGACATCACAGGTAGTCACACTGCTATGTTTCTACAAAACAAAACCAGACCCCAGTAACCACAGGAACTCCACAGCACCCGATATGAGAGACAGTGGTTCTCTACAAAAGTATTAAGAATGCTTTCATCAACAGAAGATAAAATGATCACAAAGGGGAGACTGACCTTACACTCTCAAAGGAAACACCACTCACCACAGCCTGTGGTTAGCCAGCCGTTGTTCTTTCAGCGCACCAGTGCAGCACGTTCAAAGGCAAAGCTGTGTTCAGCCTACCTTCTGTCTCAGACTCTGGAAAAAAAGGTGAGATATTTTTATTCCAGGCTTATGTTTTACCTCTAGGCCAAAAAAAAAAAGAAGAAAAAAGAATGAAGAAAAGTTTCTAAAGGCAAACAAATCGAGAAAATGCAGTGTTTTGATGAAACTAGGATCCCTCTAACCATTACCAAAGCCACATGAATTCTGAAAAAGTCTAAGAGCAAGAGAGAGAGAAAATGAGAGTGGAAGAAGGGGCTAGGACTTCATACTAATCCACACCCATCTAGGATAAGATGTCACAGCCATCTCTGTATTCCCAGCCTTCATAATGCAATATTCAGACTGTAGGGTTGAGAACAGATCGACACAGCTCTGCTGGGATCAGTTACACGGCAGGAACTATATCAGAACCTCCTTTGAGATGCTGTTGTCCGTAGCATAGACAGCTCTAGTAAGTAAAGCAGCCCATCCCGATTGACATACTTCAGCGATTCTAAACCACAGTCATCCTTCTGTGTTATCACTAAGTGCATAAAGAATCTTATTACACAACCGCTGCAAGACACAAAATACTTCTTCCCAGATGGGAAACTGTACAGTCAGAACATCTCATTGCTTTTAGAAAGAAGACAATTATGAATAATATGATGGGAACTTTCAGAACATACTACATCAATCAATTTCTGCATGAGTAATTATAATAATGTTTTATAAGATCATTAATTTTGTCTGCAGAATATGTCTCATTTATGAAATACACAATTTCTTCCCCAAAGGACATTAGCCCTCAGGATAACTTCTTGGTAAATTACTATGACTCTGCCGAGAACATCCGAGTAGTAAAGAAACATGTGTTTTCTGGACAAGGATTTGGATGTTGAGGTCACAGAAGGTATTATCTGCAAGCTGGCTGTTTTCCTTCTGTGGGAAGCCAGCTCATTTCTTTTTCCTCATTGCTACTCAAATGAGAATCCGTCCATTTCTTATGCCTTTATCTTCCGATTTCAAGTTATTTTTTATTTTTAATGTAAGTGTCATAAAGAAAGGAATTAATAATTTCTCTGCAGAAGCCAATCAGTTGAGAAAAGCTTTATTGTTAGAAACAACAAGATTAATTATAAGAAAGGTTTACTTTCAAATAGGGAAAATAAGGCAAAGAAATAGTTTGTTACAGATCACATAAACTTACAGTAGATTCAGAAATTATTATAGAGTTTCGTATAAGCAATCAAGTATTTCATATTGCTGGTAAGAAAAAAAAGATAAACTTTAAAGAAAGTTGCACAGATAAAAGATATATAGGAAAATAGACGCAGAACCGACATGGGGCAGAGAGGACTAGAAAGGAGGTAAGGAACTAATTACTTAAACTGATGACAGGTCAACCAGTGGGGAGGTACCAAAAATGTGAGATTGCTGTCAGTAACAATATGACCCTAAGACAGGTTTTAAGCACAACCGTCATATAACAAAGCCCTCAGTTTTCCGAAACAAAGCTGTTCTATTTATTTTCTGAAGGTCTGTCTTACCACACAAGAAGTATGATCAGGCTGACTCTTAGGCATTCAGGACACTCAGGAAATTAAATTCCTTTATAATTAAGAGTCATATTAAGTCTTTTGCAAATTATACCATTTTCAGTTAAATCAGCTCTGAATTAATAATTTCACCGGAGATAACAAACATTTAGAAACCAAGAAACCTTCTTCTTCTTTTTTCATAAGGCGCTGATCTGATCTGAATGCAAACCAAGCCTGACTGGATGGCAAGAATGAGACGTAGTCAAACCTGTTAGCAAGCAATTCTGCTCAAATATGACATTTGCTCCCTTGCAAGAAAATAAAATAATACACGGGATTATTCTTGTCCTCAAGTTTGTATTACATACTTTCCAGCCATTCATACTTGTTTCCTTGTTTCTCCCTTACTGCTGCAATACATCCCAAAGATACACCAAGGTGTACACGCTTAACTGGTAGCGCACTAGCAAGACAGTGAAAATGTTGATACAATTTTAACTTCATTCACTTCAGCCACAGATTTTGCTGGTGGCCAACCTGACGATTTATTAGATGTTTCTGTACTAACTGGGAATTCTATTGCTATCTTCCTTCTTCCTGTGTTTCATAGTAGTCCATCCCCGTCCCCCTCCTTTTTTTCTTTTTTATTTTTGAGAAACTACTAAAATACCCAGGGGACAATAAAGAAAAGCATCCGTTCTGTGTTGCTTCCGTCCCTCCATGTATCATTAAGGAATTAAGAAAATAATGCTCCTGTGCACATGTATAACAAACACGTTCTTCACAGAACTGCACGTCCTAATAAACATTAGTGATGTAAAGCCCGTTTCTGATGCTAAGTCCCCTATATTCTGTGTTCATAAGGAGAGTTTCCTAGGTATGTTTAAGTTTCTTAGGCATGTCTAAGTTGTACACTTACTAAAGTAATGTTCCAAAATAACACGAAGGTGCTCTCCTGAATACAGTCGGCCTCCAAAATTTGTAGTGCCCTCCAGTTGGTGTCACTTGGAAAAAGGGAATCAATAAACACAGTAAATATTATAGCATTTAGAGGCCTTTAACTATTATTCTTCTCTTGCTCAGTATATCATCTTACACCAAAATAAGCTTTTTAAGTCAAACATTTAGAGATGAGTGAAAAATCTCAGAAATGATCAGTTTTCAGGTTTTCCATATAACAGGTGGCCACTGAAACTATACATGGAAGAAAATGTGGTTTTATTCCTGCAAGTCACAGCCTTCTCCTGTTGTCTATCTGCTATACCTGAGCAGGCAGAGATTTGGCATATGTAGAACACGCAGGGGTATTGGCACTGCTGTACTGCCCAGCTTTCTGCTCACCTTCTCTAGAGGCATGCCATTTGCATATGAAACAGTTCCCCTGAATAAAAACCGTGGCTATACCAAGAGATTCATGTGAGCCTTATTAGATGTGGGGCTAGAACTTTCCTTGAGATAATAAAAGGCTGAAAAATCCTTTCCTAGGCAAGGTGAGCCACCAGTCTGATGCAGTAAGCTGGCTGCGAGCCTCAAATGTTTACTTCTGAGTATTAGCCCCCAATACCAATTTCCTTAGAATAAAAGAATAAAAGAAAGAATAAAAGAACAAAAGAATAAAAGAATAAAAGAAAGAAACCACAAAGAAAATTACATCAGTAGATCTATCCACTGTATGCTGAAAAATTTATTCACAGCTTGAATACAACTTATCCCCAAAGGCAGAGGGAAGAGTTTCCATTCTTCTAGAATGACTTAGTTTTGCATTACTTGTAAGCAGCAAATCAATTAGAATTTTACAAATGACACCGGGAAGGCAGGCAGGAGGCACAGAGTCGTATTGCGAGAGGAATATTAGCCTTACTGTGGCAGTCCTAAGATATTGTCATTTGCACTCAGTGACTAGTTAGTGATATCGCACGCAACGGAGGAGCAACAGCAGAGAAAGTGTAGGAGACTTCAACCGGAATTCAGTGCAGTACGGTGGTTAGGATATTCAATCAGGTGATTTCAACCAGAATTTCTAGTAATCTCGTAGAGTTACCGATTTACGTACATCTACTGCCAGCCTTAACAACACGGAGAAAAGAAACCACTTCGCACACCACAGTTAAAGTATGTGCAAACGCGTCCTTGGAACACGCAATCCTTTCCATTTCAGTACATCCTGAAGCAGACGGAAGGTCTCCAGATGAGACTTTTCCTTCCCTTGCGTAGGGGTCCCTCCCATTAAAATAGAGTTGCTTCTTTCCTGCCCCTCATTGTTCCAGCCCTGCGGGGTTAGGAGATCATCTCGCCTAGCAGGGCACCTCTTTAATTCAGATATCCTCTCAGGAGATAGCTCTACAGCATCTTCACAGGGCTAGATGGGCTGGGCTTTGAGCAGACAGGGCTGGTTTTAAAGAAGCATTTCCCCTTCAGAAAAGCCCCATGGCAAATAAAAGGAAGATATTACAAGGTGTTGCAGCTTCTGGAGACACATGATTATTAAAACTACTGACTAGTGAGAGGTTTATTTTGCTGATATTCATACAATTGTTTACTATAAGTCATACACTTTGACAGGAGGAACTCATGGCTTGCACTTAAAAGTCTGGATTTAAATAAACATAAAGAACTGTAAACCTAATAAAAACTCTATAGATAGAAGAGATTTTTTCTTTAAGTACTTGCTCAATCTGCGCCTAAACCTGCATTATTCAATTTCGTAACTCCCTCTTTTTCCTATAAATCATTAACAGATTTCCTTTTAAATTATTTAACAAGAAATGGAAGGCAGATTCTATTGTTCACAGGCTTCCACTTTCCTGAATTTAAGTGACAGTTTTAAAAATCAGCTATCTCAGCTGTAGAAATAGGTCAAACAGAACTGATTTTTGTGATGACTTTACTGGAGCTTCTCTGAAGAGCTGGTTGAATTCAGAATACTAATATATTCCAGTATTTAAAAGTCTGGAGGCTTTGCTGGAGTTTGATGCAGAACTGTGAATTATTTGTGGATTACTCAAAAGACTTCTCACACTCCAAGAAATCTGATTTTAAATTTTGTGCCTGTATTAAAAAAAATAAAATAAAAACCAAAACAAAGTAAACACCAGGCAACTTTCATTTCGGTTGCAAGTTTTTTGCAAAGATCCATTATTTAATTAGGAAATGTAATCCGAAAGAAATTGTGTGGCTGAATATCTAGTTGTGCAATAAATAGTACGGCCTATTTTTGTCTTATGTTTTTAACAAAGAAGTGACTTGAAAGTGCCAAAGTTTTTGCTGAACAACATAATCGTGTGCCTTTGATAGGGTATGTTAGCTTTAGATAGGTCTTCAGGACAAAATCTATTCTGAAAAAGAAACGTATTGTTGTCCTTTATTGAAAATGCTTATTTGCCATGTAAAAAGTCCGCACAGGATTTAACTTTTAAAATAATGACATCTAAAGACATCTCATATCTGACACAGTGAAATACACTGACAGTCACATTTGAAAAACAGGATGCTGTTATAGGAATGATAGGCATAATCAAGGTAAAAGCAGAAAAAAAGTTTAAAATATTCCAACTCCATTAACTGCCAGGCATAATCCTCAATGCAACAAAAGAGAGAAGCCAGTGGAGAACTTAGAGTTGAAAAAGCAAAATGCAGATGGCTGTCATTGAAGCCAAAGATAATTCTTCATTGATTGATTTGCTTTATGGCCATGGAGATAGCAGAGTGCAGTAGTTAAGCAAGACCTTTTCTAACTGGAATTATTTCATGTACAGCTGCAGGCATTTTCTTTGGATCAGCTGAGAGGCAGTGTCTCTGCCCCTCAGTCATTTCAGAAGTTCTCATACTATTTTTCTTTCTCCCAGAGGAGTCTGAAGAAAGAGATTATACATTCTTGTCTCAGGCACAGCAATAAATCATGTAACTTGCTGTCAGGCCTTATTAATGCCTTGGTGAAAATGAAAGCAAAGTGGCAGCCCTACTCGATAACGAGAACATCCACACAATATGCTCATAGAAACGAGCATTCTGCATACACAGAATCATAGAATGGTCTGGGTTGGGAGGGACCTCAAGGATCATCTAGTTCATGGCCAAAGAGAGAGAGGTAAGGAGAAGAGACTGACAAAAGAGCCCCATTCTGAACCAGCCAGAGATGCAGGAACGAATTCTTGGAACTATAAACCATGGTACAGAGCCAGAGGCTATCAAGGGATTTTGAAGACTCAAACACTTCCAAGAGCGGCATTCGCCACTTGCAGAACTGTACTCCAAATGCACCACTCCTTTCAGAATTCTCCGGAAGAACAGACCCAGAAAATCCCTTTATTGTGGTTCGAACATATATTGCAAGTTGCATTTCACTGAACAATGGCTGCAAACCACAGAGTATCAATAGCGCCGTTTTCAATCTCTAATTCAGAAAAAAAAAAAAAAGTATCTCCGTGAAACAGAACTGAAAGGTAAGCATGATGATCCTTAGCAATGATTTTGCTACGTGTCATTATGCATTGAGTCCACAAGGTTGCTTAATAAACTGCAGCCCGAAAACCACTACAAAGATTCCCAGTATTAGCATTAGCTACAACCTCTTAACTTCAAATTGTAATAGATTCTTTTAAGGACTCCAGATGTGCATTTGTCCACAGGGAAGAAAAGAGGGGCAAACACACAATCTATACCCTTGTTTTGATCCTGGAATATCACAATAAAAATGAACATTAAGAAAACAGTGCGTGTGTCTGGATTATTTCAAAATGCAGTAAACCAACTTTGAATCTCATGGGGGTATATTCTGAAATTCCTTTGAAAAATAAGCCAAATGCTTTAGCAGACACTGTTGAAAAAAAACCCAACAGTTAATGAGAACAACATTTTCGTTCCATTCATAAAGCCTATCAAACTCTTAAATTAGAAGAGGAATTATAGCTGCTACTTTCTATGATAAGCATTATTTTAACATAAATCATTATTAGCTTCCTGAAAACACCACAAAGTTTATATTTTCTCTCCAGTTTAAGAGAATGTACTAAGGAGGCTGAAGAGAAAATAAAAACAATATTAAGTTGATTAACAGTTAAGGACACCTCTAAGGTATTGCGGAGATGCATTTTTATAGAGCACATTAGGGAATTAAAGGCTTTCCACTTTTGCCTGTCAGCATCTCTGTCTGGGCAGAACAGAGATGTTGATACCTCAGTTGCCTGCTCTTGTGTTCTCCCTGGACTAGTGCCCTTTTCTCTGTTAGTCCTCAGCCTATATTCTGGCAGAAAAGGACCTGGG
>NW_009696345.1:13867-14120 GCF_000703405.1 Apaloderma vittatum | reverse complement strand
TTAATTTTAATTTTAATTTTTATTTTATTTTTAATATTTTATTTTAATTTTTTAATTTTTTATTTTGCTACTTTCAGAAACATCAATAGGAAAGGAAATCTGTTTTCCACTCAACTACAGACAAAATTAAATCCTTAAAGGACTGAAATGCTCTTTCCTTGTTATGGAAACCGATGTTTTGAAGTCTAAGATTGTGCCAGAAAACCCTTTTTTTTTTTTTTTTTTTAGAAGAGAATGCTGGGGTTTTCCAGAG